>NC_061521.1:14340000-14395000 GCF_022379125.1 Scophthalmus maximus | reverse complement strand
GCATTACAAACAAGCCTCAAAATGGATGAATACCTCGTGGCTGATCTGAGCCGGGATACTCGCAAACTCAGGGTTGTTGGCAAAGGTCGAGAGGTTTTCGACAGCCTCAAGGAGTGGGGTCGTAGCAACGCGGCACCTGTTCCTGTTCTCATCAGAAAAATCTCCATCTAAGGCCTGAAACAAAAAAATGCCATTTCAATATTTGTACATTCCTTAAGTGTATTTATGTATGGGACTGAATCATACACACATCCACCGCTTCTCACTCGACGAAGGAATTCTGTAACAAATGTACACTCAACGTTTTGATCAGTTGGGGAGTTGACCTTGATGGTTTTGACGAGGTTGGCGGTGGTGTTGGCCACCTCTTTGGCTGACTGGACAAACTGTCTCCTGGCCACGGGGTTGGAGGTTTTAGAGGAAGCCAGGCGGCAGGCATTACAGAGAGCTGAGGTGTGTTTGGCTACTATTGTTGCTGCAGATAAGACCTGACAAACAGATGAACACCATCGAACATGACGCAGAGTTGTATAAAATGAGGCATTCTGATGAGGTGTACAGAGTGAATTATTTATGACATTCGGATCGATTTTATGGTTTTCCAAACTTAATGTGCCAATTTATTTAAGTCACAGGAGATCTATATAATCAACTGGAGTCCCCGTGTACCAGGAAATGGCTCTGTAGTGTATTCCAGCCCGGTATCGGACCGTCTTACCTGCGAGGGACTACTGGCTGGGTCCACTAAGTTCTGACAAGCCATCTGTATAGCCTGGTGGGCCCTAGCAAACTGGATGGGATCCACCAGCCCCTCGTGGCCTGACTGACTATTGGGGTCAGACACACCTACAAGATAAGAAGCCTACAGGGCAGAAAACAGAAACACAGTTATGCCAATGATCAGTTTGACACAAGACAGGTCTTATATTGTTCTTCTGTATCATTGACAAGCTAAAACTCCTCTGACATGCATAAATAAGCACATGAATAGATACACACTGCAGGTGTCGAGCATTGAGCGATGCTGTAATTCAGTGCCAGTGACAACAAGTTAATCCCTTCACATCCACAGCCTGTAAAAAGAAGGCTGCGCTGTATCTTTCTGCTCCTTACTGGTGAAATGTTCTGAGTTGAGAATATACTCTCACTTTGGTCAAACCCTTTGCCATGGAAATACAGTGGGAAAAAAAATGTCAATAAAATCAAAGTATGATGAGGCAACACTTCACTACCTGAATAACATCATTCTGGAGTTTCCTGAAAAATGCCACAGAATGTTTTTTTTAAGTTGTGCCCTGGAGACAAAATTATTACTGACAGATGGACGGATGCACAGACAACCTGACCCCCCCCCCCTCCCCTTTCCCCTGGACTGATGTAATAATAGTAATGGAAGTTGAGCTCACCTGTCCTGCAGCCTCCGTCAGCCCACACAGAGCTTTGGACGCCACACCCACGCTCTCCCCGAAGGCGACCACATCACCCGTTTTACAGTGCTGTGAAATGCCTGCCATCGACTCTCCAAGGACCTGAGGCGTTGGGAAATGGAGAAATGTAAAAAATGCAAGAGGTGCAATCTTCAGCTTCCTACTACATAGAATATCTCTGACAGTTTAAGTATACTGTACACTCAGTTATCTCCGAAGCCTGTACCTTTGAATTCTCCATGACGCTCTCGATGCAGTCGAAGTAGGAGAGTTCACTGACGGGCTCGTTGGGATTATCTAGGAGCCCTCTGACAGCCTGTGTACAGAAGATGGTAATAACACAATAGACACACCACTGTACAATTCTGATACCCCGACACGTTCAGCTATGTAAATTAAAATTTTAAATCAAACACTATAAATGTAAATCTAGCTGACTGTAATATGCCGCGATGATAAATCATGATAATCAAGGATTTTAGATGTGCAGCATCGTTGTCATTTTCAGTTACTTGAGTTACAGTGAATGTAGGCTTGGGTGTGCAAAATCCTCCACCTCCACCAGGGTCACTAATTCAGTGAGTATAGTTCTGACTCCAATGTCCATCTCCAATTAATGTCTCTATACGAGTAATCAAATGCAAAGTAGGTAGACAACAAGGGTGAAAAAAATATACTTTCTTTCACTGATGGAAAATAAACAGTACAGGCAAAGACAGACCACATAAGAGAAGGAGGTCTGCAATGTGTATGTCTGTGTCACGGCGTATGTGAGGACTGTTACCTCCAACTCCCTCAAGGCGTTGTCACACTCCTTTTGTCCTGCTGCTTGCTGGGTACAGAGTGTGATCAGCTGGTTAATACTCTCTGTCACCGCCCTGAAACACACAGGCAGCCACACAGGCCTTTTTAACTCCTCACGTGTCCCCTGCATGCCGCGCACAGCCTGACTTCACCCACACTCACTCACACATGCTTTTAGCTCCCATCTTCAAGCATGGCACTGCTGGCCTCTCTCACTGCGATAGGCTAACAGAGGAGTGCCGAGATTGTCTCGAGTTTGTGTTCAGCCTTGCTGAGCACAGACAGGCTCTATCCGAGGCTTCCATCTTCCTAATTAGACAGAGAGAAGTCAGTCAGGCCCAAAGCCCCGCGGGACCAGCTGCTTGGCTTCTTTCCACCAGGGGGAGGATATACACTCCCTGCAGCAGCGCTGAACAGACACCGCTTAAGAGTGGCATACAGATACAGCAGGGCAGACGTTTTGTGACATTCAAGTATAAAATAGGAGTTTTTCAAACCTTGCTAGAGGCAGGAATCTGGAACAGGATTAAGGACTAAATGGTTCAGCATACTGTCAAATGATGCGAGAGCCTAACAAGAAGCAATTGAGGAGAATATCAGATACACATCAGGTGCTTATTGCATCTTATCGCACCTTGCCGCTACAGCGAGAAGATTCTTTGCGTTGGCTGCACCTGGATCCACAGAAAGAGACTTGGCAGCGAGCAGCAGCTTACTGGACGCCATGGAGATATTCTTCAGGTTACCAATGACTTGAATCTGGTCCTCCGTGCTCTGTAGGGGTAGAAAAAAAAGGAAAACGCAGGTGATTCAGAGCTGTATTAAATATAGTCAAAATAAACACACTTTGGTCTTTGAAGGAGAAAATATTGAAACGAATGTTCTTAATGGGCCCTTACTACCTATATCCTCTTTGCTCCCTCAGCAGGACAGCTTGAGTGTCATGCTACATCAACTCCAATCCCAGATGATCTTGCCAAATTAATGAGCAAAATAGCCAGAACAAGAACTTCACAAGATCTCATTACCTCTGACTATGTTAGTGCTCACGGGGACAATCATATGCCTAAGTGAACTAGATTAACAGATCTAATTAACAAATTACTTAAATATCTTAGGTACAAAAATCTAGGGTTGACCTCTCAGCGTTAAAGGCTTTCATGTCCATCAAAGGTTTGAACACGGCTCTCCGTTTGTAAAACACCGGTGACGGTGGATTATGACTGAAATGATCGAGTGGCGTGGGGAGGGGGTTTTGCGTTCGTGAAACCTACTTGGGTGTGTCCTGCCATCTCAACGCCGGCATCAAGGAACTCATCAAAGTCGTGGCTGAACTTGCCGGAGGCCGCAGCCAGCTGGCCGCTTGTTCCACGAGAGGAGTGGACGACCTCGCCGGCCGAGTGGTTGAGTTCAGCCGCCGTGTGGTTCAGATCAGTCTGGGCCTCCTGGAACGTCTTACTGCAGGGAGGGAGCTTCAATGACAAGACACACATTAGCCTTAGAGAAGAATGTCAACAGTCAGGTAAAATTGAAAAAATACCCCGTTCAAATTCAAGGGGGATCCAATGAATGTACTTGTAGTACAGGTGTTTATGTCAATACATATATATAAAAAAAATGGAGCAGGACTTACAATGTCCACCAGCAGCTTCTTGCTGGCCTCTCCAATGCTCCTGAGGGCCATGTCCACATCCTTCTGGCCTGGCAGGCAATTCACACAATTATTCAGGGAGTGCGACACTGCTTTGGCCACCTGAAACACAGCACAGCGCTCTGTCAATACACTGCCATTAGTCATTCTAACAATGTGTTACGCAATACAATGTCCTAGATGAAAGCTATAAGGGGGAAGGACACAAATACAAATTGGGCTCACAGTGGTGCACAGTAAACTGTGACACTAATTTATGCTGCTGTCACAGATATACGGCAAACAATATGTTTATCCTCTGAAGGGCTGCAGGAGAGTGAGCAGTTTTTACTCTGGCGCTCCTCAGAGAGGAATGCCAGGCGAGAGGCAGAGCAGACAGAAAATAGCAATGCTTAAAGGGGATGATTGTTGTGGAAAAGAAGATTTTTTTTACCAATCAGTGGAGGAGAAAGCGAGGGGGCTGAGGGGAACAATGTGATTGCGACATGAATGTCACTGTTTCTACAGTGGTACCTGCGCCAGTCTCTGCTGACTCTCGGCGTCTCCAGGATGAACCAGGGCCTGGTGGGCTTCGTGGATCAACATGGCCGAGCCCTCCATCACACACTGGGCTGAGTCAAGCATTGCAGCCGAAGCCTGCGGCTCCTTGGTGCTGGCCGCCACGCCTCTGGCTGCTTGGGCCAATGTCCTCAGAGCCTGTGCTGTTTCCCTGGCAGCCACGCCTGCGACCAACCAGCCACACGCAGAAATGACAATGAATAATTTCAATTAGAGGGACAAACACGGCAAACAAAATCACACAGCGAACCAAAATATACCAGTGTTATAATAGCGTCAGTGAAAACAAGAAACTGACAGTCCGCTGCCTATGCACATAACACAGGCACAATATTCTACAGATGCAGAGGAAATAAGATGTTCCCTTTCTCCTCTGCTGTACCTTTGAGTTTAAATAAGTAACAGAAACTGACATTGTACTAAATACAATGAATTCCAACTCATTGCTTTTGCGTTGGAGCATTGAGTTAATCATTACAAACTGAGAGGTATGTGTATTTCCTGTCTTTTCCATAATTTTAATAGCATTGTGAAATTGAGCTGGCAGGGGTGAGCAGTACCACGCTGAGAGCAAACTGACAGAATGATGCCCTCATTGTTTAAATAAATTAGTTAATATGATAAAGATGGCTCCACATGGGAGGTGCCCTTAACGTATTATACATAAAGCTGAGAAGAAGAAGAAAAAAAAAAAAAAAGCAGCAGCAAATTTCACCAAATTGCATTAGCTAGCCGAGTGGAACTATTTGCTGATGGAATGTTAAATGTAGTGAAAATAAGATTAATGAGTAGTGAGCAGCACCCTGGGCATTCATTGTTAGAAATCTTATTCTCTATCTGTCTCTCTTCTCCCCTGAGATCTTCAATTGGGCCAGAATTGACGGCAAATGGCCAAGGCATGCCGGATTCAAAGGCAATAGTAATAGCTGAAGTAATTTCCTCTACCCACACACTCCCACTTGGCACAGAAGCTACATTTCCAATAAAATCAGTTACAGTCAGTAATCTACGAGTATTTATCATATCCATACAGTCCTTCTGAAAGCGTAACTGATTTAGACAGACATATTTTTTCTACTCATGTGTCTACTTTTGTCTACTCTCTGTGTGGAATGAACATCTTTACCTGTATAATGTTCATTGCCTTGTGCAGCACACGTTAGCAGCTGAGCCATGGAGGAGCCCACGGCCTTGGACGTGCTCCCCAAATCCTGAGCACACTTCTCCAGCTGTGTCAGCAAACAGAACACACAAATACAGCTCGATTCATAGCTGCGATCGTCTCGTCGAGGTGGTACTTCATACAGTTGGATATATAATGTGCAATGTCTCGCTTGAACTTCGCAGCGAATGTTGCCATGTACTCACCGATTCCCCGGGAAGAGGTTTGAGTTGGCCATCGATGACAGACATCTTGGCATCCTGGAGCTCACTCTTGAGTGTCTGCACTGTTTTGAGGGCCGAGTCGATCTCCAGAGGACCACAAGCGTCATGGGCCTTTAGACAACACACACGTGTATCAATGTTTCTCGCGTGCATATATCCATCATAGTGCAGCCTTACGTCGAACAATATTTCAAATGTGAGCAATGCACATTTTCTGCATCAGTGAGACGAATCCTGCTGTTTTTAATAGTGTAGTGTTGTGTATAGATACCTTCTGGGTGGCAGTCCTGAGCTCCGCCAGGCAGGTAGCCAGGTTCTTGGCACACTGGCCCAGCTGCATAGCCGCAGCCTGTTCGGCCACCGTCGGAACTGCCGACTTTGCAGATGTCACCATCTTACTTCCGGGCTGAGGGACGGCGACAAATTCATAAGCACAAAGAGAGAAGTTTTGTGTGTGTGTGTGTGTGTGTGTGTCTGTGTGTGTGTCTGTGTGTGATAGAGTTTGATAACTGCTGGCTGTGTCAAGGTGAGAGAACTAACCTGTAAGAAGCTCTGGCTGGCCATGATGAGGGCGAGCTGGGCGCCCAGCTCCTCAGGCTGGGCCTGGCTACTCCTCATGCCCTGCACCAAGTGGGGGATGCTATCTGCTACTGCCTGCATTTAGACATACCTATGTTGAATGCTTCATATCCACATCACCATGTTAGAAAGAGAAAAGTGCATCCAAGTAAAGTTTTTTTTTCCAAAATATATAACTTAAGAGGAGTTCATAAGAAAGAGTTCATGATCATACCTTGCAGCTGTGCACTAGCTGTTGGTGTGAGACGGTATTTTTGTTGGAAGCAGCAGCATTTTGTGCCGCTGCGATGGTCTGAGTAGCAGCCGCTGCTGCCTGCTTTGCAGCTATCTGTTCAGAGGATACAAATGGAAATGATCTAGGCTAAAGTGAGAGAGGCTAAGATTAACATGCATTTCTCCTCTGTGCATGTTTTAATCAAACTAACACACGCAAACACTATGACGTGACAGTCATCAGGAGCAAAATAGGATCGGAAGTTTGTACTGGAGGACCCGGGGATCAAACCACCGACGCTCTGGTCAGTGAATCACCCGCTCTATCTCCTGAGCCACAGCTGCCCTAACTACTGTATATCATGGGAAGACCAGCATTGCTTTCTCTCTGCTCTGTTCTCAGATCTAAAGCACTCAACACACTGTATACCGCTTAGCTCACATGAATTCATCGACACAACATCAGCTTTGAAGCAATGACAAGAGGGAAAAACAAGGAAACACAGTCCTTGTCCTCGAGTGGATGAGGAGGCGTGATGGAAAAAAAAAACATGGGATAGATGATTTCATTGTACTGTGGGGGGAAAAAAACAAGACTGAGCTCCATGTAGAACTGACACGCTAGGTAAGGATTGGCACTTTTTAAAATGCTTTCTTCGGTCAAATGCGCTCTTTGTATTTTTAATATTCTTGACAGAATATTGCATTTACCTCTCGATAAAAGCACGTGCTCGTCTGCACATCAATTAGATGCCAGTGTTGTCCGAAGACAACAGGTAAGATTGAGTGGATTTTAATGAGCCTAAATGTGTCTGTGATAATCACTACATGGACACTTTCAGTTTCATGACACTTCGGCCTCCACTGGCTCACACATTTCCTTGATGGAGGCGACCATTAGCGCTATTACTGTGACCATCTGATGCAGGGAGGCGGACTGAGATATATGTCTGATACCAGGCTGATCCCGGCCCTGGGTAATGCAGTTTATCTGCCTGGGAAATTGAACATTGGGCTCCAGAGCAGAGAGGGGCTAGTCATTAGGGGCCAACTGAAACCAACGGCTACACCCAGATCTTAACAGGCAGATAGTTCATTCACAGCACTAATGGGATTCGTTGCTCACTGCTACGGGAAGAAGAAATAACACAGACAAAAATACTAAATGGGTCGTGTTTGTACAAATGACTGTAGGAGCATTTCATTGTTCACATTCTGCCATGTTTCCTTTCTACATAACGTCTCGACCATCTATTCATTTCAACTGCATTTCTACTATGTTTATACTACAGCAACGACCAAATGTGGGACAGAGAGGTTTGCGTGACATGTTTGCTGGTTAGGAGTCTCCAGGAGGAGGGTTGTACTTTGATCAAGGTCAAACAACACAAAACAAGAGCATTGCTGCCTCCGATGACTCACCTCCAGCCGGTTGACCAGTTTCTTCTTTATTGCATTCTGAGCTGCAGCGTTAGTGGCAACACGGAGCCCCTCAGCTGCCTCTCGGAGTCTCTGCTGCTGGTCCTCATTCTCCGGGTAGGCAGCCGCCCCCTGAGGGGCAAACACACAGAGACACAAACACACGCAAACACATGCAGATGTACACACAGAAAACAAGCACGCACGCACGCACGCACGCATGCGCGCGCGCGCGCACACACACACACACACACACACACACACACACACACACACACACACACACACACACACACACACACACACACACACACACACACACACACACACACACACACACACACACACACACACACACACACACACACACACACACACACACACACACACACACACACACACACACACACAAAATGAGAGCAGAAAATACATCGGACCACGGCAGGAACATCTGAATAACTCTGGTTACAAATGCTGTACAATAGATGCAAAGAAGCATTTAGCTCTGTCTGCTCTCAGACAGTTTCCAAGGAAACCGTCAGAGCCAGATTCCCACTTCCTCTTTGATAATGGCAGTGATGTGGTGATTAATGTGTCACAGATCAAAAACATCTAACAAGCCATAAGCAGTGTTTCGCTTGCTCGGGGATTTCACACTGATGATATCCTGCTCGACGGTGCCAGGGGCTCATTAACCGCTACTGATGCTGCACGCTTTTATTTTGGACGTGACATGATGTCGGCAGTTTAGAGCTTACAGTTACGACAAAATGTGTTTTCTATTAAAAAAAGCAAAGCCATTCAGTTGGGTTCAGCTTTCACCACTTAACAGTGTGAGATTAGACATGCAACACAGTAGAGCTATTAGAGAAAGAAAACAATGAAATAAAATGCAATAATATCAACAAATGTTGTATATTCTTCATGTTACCAGTTACATTTTTATGGCAAATAATCATTTGTATGTATTGCATTACATTTTGAGACTAAAACCTGTTACACTCTTACCTTAGCAGCCTCCACCATCCGAGCGGTGGCGTCAGCCAGGAGTTTGGCTGCAGCCAGAAGTTTCTTGGAGTTGTCAACATCCACTTCTGCCTCCGCATCAGATCTCATGGCGTTGACCAGGTCAGACGTGGCCTGGGCTAACACCCGGGCCTGACGCACCATCTCACCTGTTCACACACACAAACTAAGGTTACAGCACGAAGAAGAGCCAATTCAGTTTGTGCTGCAATGCTGATGTGGTGCGTCTGTTCTTCTACAAATTTTTTTTTTCAGTGAGGATGGTGTATTGTGCAGGTTGCTGTACTATTGCATCCATCTTGACAGGCAGGATTTTGAAAGTGTGATGGCTAAGTCACCGATTTTTTTCTGTGCAGAAGCAAACGTACTCTTAAGCAAACTGGGACAAACAGCTGCACACACTGTCGAATTTGTGATGGATGAGTGCGCAGCATAACACTTTCATATGTTTTAACTGCCAATATTGCCTCATTAGTACTGATGTATGTGCATCAAAGGTGTGTGATATGGAAAAAATCCTCTGTCACATGGGTAATTTAATAAAGCAAGTGTGTACTGTATATTTTGAAATATTATATTTTTCTGGATTCAGCCGAGACATTAGAGATAAAGAATGATACACCAAAAATCGAGACGGATCATCGTTTTGCTGATTTGCATCATTGCCCACATTGTTCCAATCCGCAATATTACAGGAAAAATAATTTCCATAGAAATGACAGAATGTCTGGCGGTTGCTAGTATCACCATCACATCTAATAGAAGTTCATCAGAATGTGTTCTAGTCTTGGTAGTCACATCGCTGTTTTCACCTTCATGTGCTCCTTTAGCTGAGGGTTTCTAGTGAGTCATCCTCTCTCTTCAGAATATATGTACCATCTCCCCCACACACCTGCTATAAAAAAAAAACTTGTGTTTCCCAAACACCCACCTGCAGCTTGAAATAACTCACCCAAGGAAAGTCTATGAAAGACAAGCTATCGCTTCACAACCTACATCCTATGGCCTTGGGAATCAATAAATACTCTACCTGCAGAATGAGCTATAATCCCTGAATGCTGGTCTGGTGCCACATACTTTGTTTTCTTTTTCTCTCTCTTGTTGGTTTATAGAAGCAAAAAACTGTTTGTCCTTCAAAAAATGCTCTGTTCATGTGTTTCCTTTTAAGTTTCAAAGCCTCCCCGATGTTGATTGGGACCAGACTGAGAGCTGTGTAGTGGTTTTGGATGACATGTCTCCGACAACCCCCTGAGAATTGGCAGGGTTTGGAAATTCTTCAGCCTCATGGCTTGAACCATAACAAATAGCCCGAGCTTTGAAAATGTTTGAACCACATTTTTGGGATGACTTAATACGGATGCAAATATGTACAATAGGACCCTCGATGCCGTCAAAACACTTCAAGTCCAGTGGAATCAGGTATTGATTAAAGACCACACGATTTACTTGATTTTTTTGTCAATAAACATTTTTGGAATAAACTCACGAGACATCAAGCTACTTTTTTTCTTTCTTTCTTCTTTTCGAACTCACCAGCATCACCCATGGAAGTGAAAATGTTCTCTGTCACGTTCATGATTGTGTCCGTGGCCTGGTCGTAGCGTCCGATGGGCTCTCCACAGCTGGCGTAGTGGCGGACATGTTGCAGCAGGTCGCTGAGAGACTGGCTCACCACGCCGGCTGCTGCCCCGACTTGCTTCAGCAGCTCGCCGTCGTCGCTGGCCGAGCGGCAAGCTTTGACGCAGGTTTCCACCGATCGGTCCACCAGCTTCCCGGCCTCGACAAGCTGCTCCTGACACACCGGGGAGCTGATGGTTGGGCTCACCACCTGCGCCACACACAGGCGTTGACAGGAGCTCAAGACATGTTTGACAAGAGGAGACTAGTTGGATATTATACGGACTATGTCTGAGGTAATTCTTTCACCTAAACAAGAATAATAACTGAAACAGTTTTTCATTGGTTTGTGATAAATTTAAAAAAAACCTTTTTACTAGGGCTGCAACTAACGATTCTTTTGATAATCGATTAATCTGTCGATTATTTTCTCAATTAATCGATTAGTCGTTTGGTCCATAAAATGTCATATGGTGAAAAATGTCGATTGTGTTTCCCAAAACCCCAAGATTACGTTTTTTTCGACCACACCAAAGATATTTAGTTTGCTGTCATAGAGGAGTAAAGAAACCAGAAAATGTTCACACTTAAGAAGCTGGAAACAGAGCATTTTGACATTTTTTTCATATAAACTAAAAATTACAGATTAATCGATTAACTGTAGTTTAGTAAATGATTACTAATCGATTAATCGATTAACTGTTGCAGCTCTACTTTTTACATCTGCCAAGGAAGTTATGTTTTCACCTGATTTATTTGTTTGTGTGTTTGTTTGTTCATTTGTCAGCAGGATTATGCAAACCATCCAATTCTGGTGTGGGTCCAGGATAAGTTTTTTCTTTCTGTCACATTGTGATGTGAGATGGACATTTTTCACCATTTATGTCACTATTTCCCGGGAAATTGTGCTTTGAACTTGATTTTAAAAAAAATCAGACCAGGTGTTCAGATCTATGAGATCCATGAGTTTGTAAAATTGTGGTGCAGATTTTTCCTTTTCCTTTCCAATTAGACGAGCTGAACAGATGTTCCGGATTGTTTGGCCTTGGCGGAGGTATGCGCTTTGAAAAGCCCTTCTCACTTCACTTGTTTTTTAATTTAGACAAAGTTCAATACAGCACGTTTCCAAAGTATGTCCTCACCTACTTGGACTGCGGAGATGGACATGTTTCAGATAAATACCTTGGTGCAGGCCACCAGCTGTGAGGTGGACAGGGCACACTGAGTGGCAGCTGCGATCACCCGGTTCTGCAGTATGGTGTCCTCGGCCACCTGGGCCACGTTCTTGGCCTTCAGGACCAACATAGCAGCTGCATTGGCCACTGCTTTGGCCAGATTCATCAGGGTGTCCTGCAACAAATTAATCAATGTCCTTCACTGAAACACAGCACAGCTGCGCACATGTGACAGAAGGGACCCGGAGAGTAAATGTGCTTTTTTAATAACTCATTTTGTTCAGTAGATGTAGTGTGAATACTGGACAAACCCATGCACATGGAACAACAGTAAATGCACCTTAAATAAAGGCAAATGGTAAATATTTTATAAGAGACTATGCTACACAGATCTTTATCTAGTCTTGACTCAATGTCCATGACACAGAGAATGTGGATTACCTTACTATCTTTTCCAGGGATTACCAGTAAAGGCTGAAAGAAGTAAAACTAGAATGAAATAAAATGTGTATGTAGTAGGTAAATTAATTTGAATGAATGAGACAGGTAGCAGTAGCTGCAGTTAAGCTGGTGTTAATGTGTCTGAGACACTGTATTGTCACTGTACTAATGAAAGCTCTGCTTTTGATACATTGTTATAAAACCCACATGAAGTCACAGTCTAAATAAAGGATGAGGTGATTACATAAGAGTGTATTGACATTTTGAAAGGCGGCCTGAGAATGTGTGTGTGCCTTCCTGTTTGGCCGGCAGTGTCATAGGAACAGCGAGTGGGTGGTGTCCGACCTGGAACTTCTCGTCGGTCTCGCCCTCCCCCATGTGACGGAGCAGGTCCCCGCTGGCCTGTCCGATGCTTCCTGCCGCGGTCAGCACCGTCTGCCTGGGCTGTGTGAAGGTGACATCACCACATTCATTACACTGGCCTGGCGTGTTCTCGCACATGAATTGTCTAAAACAGACTTCTGGGGAAAAGCTCATCCCAGAAAGCCCTTCTCTCATAAATATTCACTGGGACATGTAAAGGAAAGCATGCAGTCCAGCACTGTACTGTGTGTTGCTATCAAGACTACAGCGGAGTCCAAGTCCGAACAACAGTCAACGTCATCTCACCTCTGCAGCTGCAGGCTCAACAGATCGGAGCAGATCTGATACGGCTCCTGCCAGCATTCTGGCAGCACCCATGAGCCTGTGGCCGCTGCCCACCTCGTCGTCCATCAGCGCCGCAAGCAGTTTGACACCCTTGGACATTTCCGTGAGATTGGAGGAGATGGTGGTGATGGCGCAGCCCACTGCGGTGTAGTCCGTTTCTGTGGGCTCACCTGTGGGGGATGGATGGCCATCGTTACACATTACACCTCTGCTGTGCATGGTAATGTGTTGTGCAGCTGCCACATTGATTTAGCTAATCCACGGGGCACCTTGCGTGTCACATACTGTAACACACACATCAATGTCAGTGTCATAATTAGAGCCAATTTGAAATGGTTCCACGGAGATGAGCATGTTGATGCAGCAAGTGGCCTCGAAGACACAACTTTGTGCTAGATAGTACTGGGAGTGTAAGTGCAACCAAACAGATGGTGAGGTGAGATTAAAATCCTGCTTGAGTTTGGCAGGAGCTCGGCTGGCATTCCGCCAAACCACACGGGTAGCATAGAGACACACTGCAAGAATTTTACGATTTATTCATCATTCATTTATCATTCCAATAATATATTAGGGGAAATAGGAAGTTCACTCAGTGAGTGTTAACTCAGACTTGGAAAACATTCTTATTAACTCAAAGAATGAGCTTCCAATGAAACACAATATATATTTAACTACTGGGACATTTCCTTCATAAACCAGGATTCTCATGTTGTAACAAAATGAAAACTAAAAATGATTGCACGTGCCACCTTTTAGCCGTCTCTGTATTCTCCCAGGTACTCACCTGCAGTGAGATTGACCACAGACGCTGTTCCAGCGGTGATAGCATCAACCTGAGAGTGGATTTCATGTTTGGATTCATCCACCTTGTTCTGAACCCAAACCCTGGAAGCCTTTCGGTGGAGGAGGAAAAGGAGAGCTATTGGCTTTCATCATCACAGTGGGTAATTTTCAGCACGTATAAACTTTTTTCCTTTGCTGGATTAAAGGAGTCTGACTGTAACACCTGCAGCTTTGGAAGCACTCAAGCATTAAATACACCCTCCACATTTACAGTCATTTCTACATCTTAGTTATAGTTGACCAATGCGATAAGAATGTATGGTTGTTTCAAGCTCTCTCTGCTTGGCAAAACCAGAGGCTGTGATATCAGAAAGCACCCATGCAAGATTGTTATGATATGTTGTGGAGGGGATACTATACCTGCCATGCTGCACCTATCCTAACATATACGTAGAGGGGAGACTCACCAAGTCATGGCCCAGTGGAGGGAGATTATCAACATGTCCCAGGTCAGTCTGGGTCTGTTGCACGGCCTGCATACTGCTGTTGATGGTTCCCATCAGGGCCTGCTGGGCCAGACTCTGACAACAGCAAACAGCACAGACACACAGTGTGCAAATGACTTAACAAAAGCAATCTAAATACACGACATGCTTTGTCCGTGGGTGCAAAATTGTGACCCTCTCAGTCATGCAGCCTAATATCTGTAAACCGCAGGAGACAGATGGGCTTTTACTGTGAGTGTAAGGGACTTCTCATTCCCTGTCTCCCTATAGCAATATTTATATTGTTCATTGTCGACAGCGGGGACCACAAGAAATATTTCCAACACCACAGATCAGATTTACATTTAAAAGGAATGTGAGAATGATGTACCTCAGTGTTGAGGTGTTCAGACGTTTTAAAAACGAGAGCATTGATTATTTTATTGTCTCCTGTGTTAAATTTTTGTGCACCGTATTTTTAATTGAACAGACTGGCCCTTGGTCGAATGCTGCAAGTATTTTTCAATATATGGCGACACAAGGGGTGTAGTTGCATTTGTCTGGGAGACTATATTTGCTCGCAATTGCAAGTGCTTTTACTCACCAGTGGGGGCATGTGTCCTCTGTGCATCTGCCCTGTGGTGATTTGCTGCTGGGCAGAGGGCATAGCACCCACGTTAAAGGTGTCGGGGCCGCCGATGGATCCGGACCGAATTATGCCCGGCAGTGCGACCGAGCCATGCTCCACGCGACCCACCCGATTGAACTGCTGCTGCAAAATTGTGGACCTAATACAGGAGGAAAAAGAGACAGGAAGTGCAGGATGAAGTGCAAGATGCTCCCCCAAACTTGTAAATACAAAGGATCTAGATGAAAAAGTGTCATAGAATGATCAGTAATATAAAGTGACATAAACACTGAATTTACATTTTCATTAAGGGCAGCAGAAATTATATTAATGGTTATTTTCATTTAGGCTTCTCTTCTCATGAAAACTCATCAGATTAAATTATAAATTATCCTATTTCATGATAGGTATCTCTATGTTCAGACAGTCCCATTGTGCTTTGCAAACTGGCTATTTGTGTCCTGTGTCTCACTTGGAATTGGAATCTTTAATAAACCAAGATGATAATGTGTCTGTTCATAATTAAGATGTCAATGTTAGCAACATTTTTTAAGGTGATGAGGCATCTTAAAATATATATATATATATTTTGTACAGAAAAATGCCTGTTTTCCTTTTCCAGTTCAACAGATGCTCCTGACTCCGCTGGTTAATTTTGGCTTGTTGTGAGAAGCAGCAATTATGTCTCTGTGCTGAGACCCACGACACGAGTAAATTGGCCCCTGAGCAGCGGGAATATGATGACCCATTCTGCCAGAGAGTGGTTTCACTTATAGCCGTGTGGATTTCTAGCGACAACAAATTTTCCGAAGTCTGTGATAGAGCCAGGGTCCATAAGCATTAAGTTGATTTCCATCAGTTACTAAGCTACGTGGGAAAAACATGAGAGAGATGAAAAAACTGAGAGCTAAAACTGAATGAATGAACAGCTTCCAATGAGATGATACAGTATCTTAACCTGTGTGATGTCTTGACTTTCCAAAGATGCAGCATGCCTTTATGAAATGGGATGATAAGTTAGTGGCTTCACCCTGAGCCAGGTTTCTTGTTTATGTTTGTAAAAACTAGACGAGTACAAGGAAGAATTTCCATTCGAAAGCACACAATTAAAAAAACAATATCTCTAAATAACAAGGACAGTGTTAGTGTTACTTTAAAATTCAAAGTGCTGTTTTTGTGTTTAATTCCAACAATGCCCCTCTTGGGGGAACTCTGCTGGGCAGGCAGAAATGTAATCACATGCGCAATTAAACAGCAAGGTTTTAATTCATGAGGAATAACTGGACTGTGCTCACTGGATTCAAACGGCCAGCATTCTCCAGCACGTAGCAGTGCACAAACAATACAGTAGATATTACATGAGCACCACTCACTTCTTAGGGGAAACTGATTCCTCCAGCATGGTGGATTCCTCATCTCCCTCAAGGCCAAAACGATCCTTACTCTGCTTCTGTAGCGTGGAGAGTCGCAGACGTCAAAGTGGCCTACGCGTAAATACAAGCTACATGTATGGAAAATGGATCTATTAATTCAAATGTCAATTATTTGCCTTTTTAAGAATGATGTCAATGTATCCGGCAATAAGTTGGGATATCTGCTCTCCCTCTGTAGTCTGGACGGAGTAGTAACTCTCCTGGTACTCGCCAAAATCCTTTGTGATGAAGACAACAGAGTTTCAGAGCAAATCAAGTTGCAGAATTTGAACGGCATTCTGGCATTGACAAAACATTCTATACCTAGTAAAAGCCTTTCATTCTGCTTACAAAAGAAAAAAATACCCCTTTCACTGGCAGTGAGGTTCTTAATAAACTTGGCGGCATCTTCCTTATTCCTACTCCTAACAAAAAGAAAAAGGAGCTGACTTCTCTAACCCGTCCTATTTCTCCAAAGAGCTGATTAAAAAACGAGATGTAGTGCTGTTCAAAGCTTTCTACACAAAACACAGGGGTGAATTTTTTGTTACTTTGAATCGATGCCGGCAAAAATACCTTAGAGTATATATTTTTGAATCTGCATAATCTATTAATCTTTAAATGGAGAACTCCTCTCCAATACGGGATGGAAACAGACAGTACTGTTGGCAACAGCTTGTAAAGAAAAATGGAAAAAGCTTTTAGATAAATAATACATCCAACTTCGGCACATTCTTCCCCCGAGCATCTATTGTTAACTCAGATGAAATGGCTGGCTAGCAGGCTCAAAACATTCAATACTGGAGGTCTGAGGTCTCAACAATCTCTTTCAGAATGCTGTTTGTATTGGAAAATGAAAACTGGGGGGGGGGGGGGGGGGGGGGGAGATTGAGCTGCGTAATTCACACCGTGCACAGAATAACTGAATATGTGCATTAGATGAAGAATGTATAAGATCTGACTGTGTGAGTAGAGCTGAGAGTCACACAGTACCAAGGTGAAGCTCTTGGGGGAGGCAGCCCATCTCTTGACTGTTGTCAGAGGCCACTCCTGCACAACATCCTTCGTCCTCTCATCCACTCGCATCACTGACTCTTTGGTTATCCCCAGCAGCCGCGGGACCAGCTTATTTTTACCCTTCATCTTTTCCTGTCAGATAGGAAGATAGGAAAAACATCAAGCAGCGTTCACGTCGGTGCTAAACGCCCACACGGATGATTCATTCACAGTGCAAGCGCAGAAAAAAAAAATCAAAACGTGGCACTTTTTCTGCCGGTGCTGTTGCGATACACATGCTGTGCCCGTGACTTCAAGCCCCCGAATGGAGGAGAAAGGGCGGCTGTGAAGTGACCCGGCAGGGTGTTCAGCCTTGTTTAACCGCTGCTTTATTGAGCAGGGTCTCCACAGGCTTTGGTCACTGTCAGCACACCAGCGTGGTGTTTCCAGCCGCTCTCTGCCTGACCAGCTCCGGGGCCCTCCACACTCTGCCCACTGAAAATCTATTACAGCTCACTTGAGAGACCGAGCCCACACTTGGCTCTCCTCCAGGGGTGCCAGAGGACAACACGGAAATTAGTGGGTTTTATAGAGACAGGGGAGATCACAACATATTTTGTATCACCAGGGTTGTTGTTTACCACTGGGATAAAATAAAGAGCTGTGAGAATTGAACAGGGGCCAATAAGTAGAACGGTTTCTATATTCAGGGCTCTTAAACACAAAGGCAGATAACATTATCCCAGTGTTCCTGATACCTTCACACAAAGGTTTATTAAAAACTTCCATTGTTTTAGGGTAAATTACTTGAGGGTCACAATTATCAAGGCTGCATGCAAGCAGGAAGTTTGATTTTCTTATCTGAAGTGGGTACATGAGGTATTATATCATTTCAAATGGTTAGCCTTGAATATTGTTTGGGGGAAATTGGCATGTGTAACGAATCACAATAGAACCGCAGACGGACTCGTATGCCTTATCAGCTTATGCTCTTCCCATGTACAGTATTTCCAAATCTGCGAAGTTTACAGGAACAGAGGACTTGCCGACCAAGAACCTGCGGTGATTAAAGACTGTCAGATGAGAAATTGGAAGGTTTCCATACACTCTCAGATGTGCTTCAACAAAGCCAGCTCTGTGCTTTTGCCTCTGTTAGCATCGAGAGCAGGGAGCAGCTGGAGTGAATTATTTAACAGTCTTGAAATCCCCATCAGTAAATCACCTCATCGAAGGCAGACAGTGATCATACATGCAGACGCACACGCACTCTTCCCTAAACACACACCCCACACACAAAGATAATGTGAACCTTGCCTTACCACGGGAATAAAGATTCCTTTTATCATCCATTAACACCCCAGCAGACAACTGAACTCTTTCTATTTTTCCACCACTTTCCTGCAAGTTCGCGACCGGCTGGGCTGCTTGTCGGGAGCTTTTACAATACCTGCCGGTGCCGCCGCTTCCCATTCACACGTGGCACCTCCATTCTACTGTTGTGTTTGCCGAACCAGAACGGAATTGCCAATGTCACATGTATGTCACTGCACCAGAAAAAACATCCACCTTCTGATTTGTTGTGATAAATGGGGCTTTTACAGTTTTCCACAAGCCTTCACATGTGTTTATACCCCCCCAAACACTTTCTGTATAACCACATATCTCAGTAATTATTTAATGAAAACTATGTTTTTATTAGTTGTATTTATTCATAGTGTTGGCCCCCATTTGTAACAATTATGGTAACATTGCGCTGTAAGTGAACTCCTGTGATCTACTAACATGGCAACATTTCAATTTCACACAATAAAGATCATTATAATCATTGATATCGTGAAAGTATTGTTATCATTCATTATTTTGGCCACGTTAATTGTAAAGTGAAAATCTAGTATGGTGACAGCCCTATTTGGAAGTAAAATGAAAAGTGAGTACCCCCGAAAAACATTTTCTCATTCAGCTTTGCTTTCCAAATAAATTTAGATGGGGCTTTTGTTTACTACCTGTATGATCATCTGACCTCTTGTGTCTGTTCTTCCGTCAGACTTTTTTGTGATGTATCTGTGTTTCAAGATCTCACGCGTTATACTTCGTGAGCAAAGTGCTACCAGAGCTAATAGAAACGATGGCCCCAAACTATGACAGAAAGATCAAAGTCATATTAATCTTTTTACAAAAAACACATTTGTTTGGAATGTGAACATGCTGTCTACACTTGGCTTGTGAATGTAATGAATGCAACAAATCTGTGAGCATATTTTCTTCTTTTTCACTTATTCAGCATTTCAGTTCCTACCTTCACCAGGAAGAAAGACACTCCGTATGTCTGCAGGGACCTGGCGAGCTTCACATATTTCACCTTTGCCTCAATCTCGGTCATCTCTCCGCAGTTTTTATGGTCCTGGAGAAACGACAGCAGTTACACCTCCACCTCTTTGAACCTATCATTACAAACATATGTTAATATACTTCAAATGCTGTTATCTACGTGTGTTGTATTTTGTCAATTTGTGTCTCAACAGAACACAGATTACTATTATTCCCATGGGCCGCCACAGTTTCAAACACACTATTTCTTTTTGACTTAAATGCAACACTCAAGCAATATAATGTGCATACTTGGAATATTTTCTTCTCGGACCCTCTCTGCTTGATGTACTCCTTAGGCAGGAACTCCTTCAGGCTATGGAGATAAATAACATTTTTTCATGGTTACTCCATTGAGCTACAGGCATTTCCTTTTCTATTAGCATACCTCTACATATGAGGTCATTCTTGCCCCACTGCCTACATGTCAGAAAACAGTTGCAACAGCTGACATCCCCCCTGAGCTTTCCACTGGAGGAAATCCCTGAGGTAACAGCCTGCACTGAAGCGGGAGACGACACTGTATATGTACAGCTGGAAACATTGAGTTATTGTGAATGTTAGTGTTAAGGCATCTTTTTGGAAGAAAAAAGAAAAAGAAAAAAGAAGCTTACTCCAGGAATCCGGGCTTGTGCTTGTGCTCCACGTGGGGTCCGAACTGGATCTGAGCCTGGATCCCCGCAAACTCACCGGCTTTATCAAAGGAGACGGGGTGGGATCCATTCAATATATCATCCCGAGCCTAGAGGAGACATGGGGGCGCGAGTGAGAGGAAGAAACACACATCCAGCAGAAGGACACAACAAAAAAGGCATGAGATTTATCCGAAATTCAGCCGGCAGAGCTTCGTAATGAGCACTTGTTGTGTGCTATGAATGTGAATGTACCGTGGCTTCAGCGCGTGGCTCCACAGAGCAAGGACATCATAACTGCGGCCGAGCCAAATAAGAAGCGTTTGTGACAATTAAAGCCATTCTGCCAATGTAACAGCTCCGACAATTTGTCATCACAGCCCATTACGTGTGATTAAAAAGGAAAAACGCATTAGAGGAACGCATCACAATAACCCCGACTGCATTACAGAGTGGCCGTCCATAGGATGTTTAGACATTTGAATGACTTAATGTTTCGGCTTATACCTGTTAGGTGCTGCTGAGACATCACTCATGTTTCAATGCATTCTCAGCCACGCCGTCTGCATTATCTTCAGCATTTAGAGAGATGGAAAAGTGGATGCCTTTGTTGACATATTTCAAATGGCTGTCAGTGTGTGACGTTTTCTCCAGGGGGCAGTCAGCTCTGCCAATCTCCCCCTCTCTCTCTCTCTCTCTCTCTGTCACTCCGTCTCCCCGCAAAATGAATGGCGCCAAAAGCTGCGAGGCCTTGCTGACAGCGTGGAGGGGCCCCATCAGTGCACTTAGTATTAGCACACCAGCGCACAGCGTGGATTGGACATCTTACGTCCCATTACATCAATGAAAAAACTAAGCAGCAGCTTACTGCTGTAATGAGGACAACAATCTCCTCCGCTCACAATCACGTCCTCTCCCCAGTGTAATTCACACTGGAGTACATGAGCTCTTACTGAACACAAGAAGACGCTCTAAAATTAGCCCTCACACATGCCATTCACTCTGGCACACGCTGATACTACTACTGTCATTCTATAGGGAGATGCAAGGAAGACGAGATATTTTTAAAGTACGCATTGCTTGCTGGATGCAGATTAGGTGAATTTAGCAGTGGCCCCCTATTTATTGAGGAAAGAGTGAGAGCCCCAGAATTAAGTTGCCAACCTGACCAACAAATATATGGAAGTGAAACACAGCTACCATAGATCCCAATGTTTTAGCATCTTGGACAATTCAAGAGACTGGGGACAAATCCCAGCTGACATCGGGCGAGAGGCAGGGCCCACGCTGGACAGGTCGCCGGCCGCGTCACCAACACATACAGACAAACTATGGACAATTTATAGACTCCAATCAACCTGCGTGTCTTTGGACTGTGGGAGGAATCTGGAGTACCTGGGGAAAAAAATGGGATTCGAACCAAGAACCTCCTTGCCTCCTTGCTAACCTGCCAACCCTAAAATCACATTTTTGTATCCTTGGATCTCCGTCTTGTTTTGGCCTGCCTGTACAAAATGAGTATTTCCTTCTGCTCAGGAATCCTGCAGTCCGCCTGCCGCGCTCAGACGGGACGCCGCTGCCGCCTCAATCGGCCTCTGCACGCCGGTTCAGCAGTGAGCGACGCTGCTCCGTTCACTCAGCCACCAGCAGCCGCGCCGTGCTGTTCCCGCTCACTCGACCTTGAGCAGTGTGTCACGCTGCTCCTCACCCTCTGCACCCACGTAGCAGTATAGCTGCGCAGTCGTCAACCTGCTCCAAAGCCCTCTGTACCGCTGAACGCAGCCCTGGAACCAAGACTCCTAACTACTTCACAGACACCAGTGACTCCGACTCAAGTCGCTGTTTGAGTTTGGTGCATTCATCCTGCATCTTTGTAATGAATGTTAATGCTTTTATGGTCTCACGTCCGATCTTAACATCACAACAGAAAGCCAAACAGCTGAGCCAGTGATGGATGAAATGAAACTGCTGAAAATGGGATTATATGGAGCACTCACATTCAGTTTGGCATTGCTACTGTATGGGATCACTCATTGATAACTGCATCACATTAATGTTTTGACACTGACTTGATCATTGGCTGGGTCGTTTAATCTGCAAACCTCCAGGTTGAGCAGCCAATCCGCAGGCACGGCATGTGTCTCTGTTTGATCAAATGATCAGCGTGATAATTCCCCCACATTTGTCAACAGACAAGAGAGCGAAATGCTGACCCCCGAATCTCTCATAGCGGATACGACGAGTGATATAGGCACTGGTTCTGGGACATTTTTTAATAGAGCTGCACGAGTGGAAACGAAGCACAAGACATCGGAAGCTGTGACACATATAGCCCGGGGCTGCAGCGCCGAGGTCAACAAGTCCACCATGGTCCAGCAGAGCACAGAGAGTATAATGCAGCCATAAAAATAAATGCTGACATAGGGATACGACTAAAGCAACTGAATTCACAGTGTTTGAGCAGAACGCTTGCTAATAGATCGGCGAGCGGAGGATTATCTCTGCGATGATCTGAACGCTTCATGACTTGGATTACACAGCGATATTCTGAGGACAAATCCTAAATGCATGAGAAGATGAATTCTGATGGCTCATTTAGCTACAATAATTTGATATACCTGACCTGGCTTAGGTTCAAATCCAGCCTGACCCTTCTCTCTCTTTGTCTGGGTGGTGTTCATTTCATCACAGAACAACTGATAGAAAAACATGCTATGAAATGTTGTGGGATGGCCGTTCCTTGGTTGACAGAGCAGCACAAAACACTGGTTTCTACTGTTGTTTTGAGTAAATATCCCTTTTTAAGGACACAAACTGCTTCGAAGACAAAGGTTGGACTAGCCTGTCTCGTGATACAACGGGTATTCTCCCTGAATCAACAAGAGTGATAAAAAGTAAAAGCAAAAGAGCAGGACACAGCGAGAGTGATGCTATTGCTGTGGAGGGTTTATCCTGGTCTTAGCACAAATACATGACAGAAAGGGAGTGGCTGAGTAGTAAAGGAGATTAGTCTCTTACTGGCAGAGCTTCCATTATGTGCGTGCGTGTGTGTGTGTGTGTGTGTGTGTGTGTGTGTGTGTGGGTGTGTGGGTGGGCAGGATGAAATCATGGAAGCTTCACATCATTAATAAACATAAGCTTGTTTTAGATCATTGCTGATTCGCAGGGAGGCGCTGTCAAAAAAAAAAAAAAAAAAAATGCCAGCACCAATGTCAGCATCTGCTAAATCTAAATTCAATTACTCAGGACTGGTGAGGTTCTGAGAATTACAGGGATTGTAAACGATAAAGGATATAAAAGAGGAAAACGGGGGATGTAAAAAAGAAGAAATTGTGTACAAAGTAAGAAATAGGGAAAAGAACGTGGAAAAGAAGCCTGGGGTATGTTCCACTCTGCTAGAGCTCTCTCTTCTGGCTCCGTCTGGCCTTTTTAACAGTGACAAATTAGAACCACGGCCATGTGAAGGGTCTCTGTGATCTGCCTGTGTGACAATCCCAGTGTGTGTGTGTGTTTGTGTGTGTGTGTGTGTGTGTGTTTGTGTGTGTGAGAGAAAGAGAGAGAGAGAGAGAGAGAGAGAGAGAGAGCCAACGAGGGAAAGATAGATAGGAAAGGGCAACGGAGAGGCAAAAGGAGGCGGGGGCAGGGGGTGGGGATGTTATTGCGAAAGGAAATATGAGTCTGTGTTGAGAGGGGAGCATGATATCCACTGTGCCGTAATGTTTGCCAGGGCAACAGGGTGGAGATGTGTGCGATTATGTCAGAATGTGTAGGAGATGGAGAGGGAGTGGAGACAGGCAAATGGGAAAGGAAGGAAACGGAGGGTAAGAGAAATAGAGGCAAACAAGGGAAAAGACGGAGAGAAGGGTGGAGAGCAGCAGGAGCACACAGGGAGGGCCGTGGAAGGCTGGATGTCTTCCGTGAGCACGTTCAGGAGGCGGCAGGGACTGAAAAGATGGAGAGTCAAATGCTATTCACATTTCAGACATTGTATACACTGTATCTCTGGGCACAGTTTTTCAGAGCCCTTTCTTTTTTTCCGGTGGGGGGTGGATCCCATAATGTGTCCGGAACTTCAAAAAAAATGACGCCCTTTATCTCGTAGACTACATCTGTGTGTGTGTGTGTGTGTGTGTCCATGACAACCCCACACCCTGCTATCGGAGTCCAGGTGTCAGTGGGCAGCTCTCCTCCCTTGGCTGGAGGGGCTAATGCGAATGCAGTGATGTGTGCAGTGATCAAACCCTAACTAGTGCAGTACTGGACTCAACCGGCACTCAGCAAATTAGAGAGAGAGAGAAAGAGAGAGAGACCCACCAGATGTACAGTCCGATTCATATTGGACAAAATCCACCACTAACAGGAAGTGTTCAGATAGGGACATAACTCACCACTGCAGAAGTGACCCCTGCACTAACTGACAGTGCAACTCATGCTGTTCAGTCAGTTATTGTTCACACAAGTTGAAAATTAGGGAGAAACCAACACCATCCTGCTGAGAAGTGCATTAGTTCAATCAGTTGCGCATAGGTAGGGGTACTATAAATCATGCAGGGTGCAGCCTACTTGACACAATGTCTGCCTCAAGCAAATTCCTACTCAGCTTTTCTGCCTCGAACACAAAAGAGAGTCTTCGGTGCACCACAGCCTCGTCTGTGTCCACCCTCAGATTATCCCCCGAGACACCCAGATAAGACACACTACGACATCTGGTCATTTCAAGGTTACAGGCCCAAAAATGGGCAAAAACAAAAAGCAGCAGTGCTCACAATTACATGTATGGATGGAGAAGACTCGACTGTGTGTTTTCAACGGAACAGGTCTATAAAATTAAACAAGAGCCGCGCAGTAGTGTGCGTACAGTGATGGCTGAGCTACAGAGGCACAAGACTGTGACAGTCTAGAAGCGTGGAATAAGCTTATATGTCCCACAGGGGTCAATGTGGATACTGTAAGTAAGTAAATAGTTTGAGTAGTGTGATGCATTCGAAATATTATTCATAATATTAATAATATCACTAATGTGAGAGCTTCTAATAGCAAATCCATTAAGAAACAAATATAGCGTTTTGGTTTGTATCCAGCCACATCAGGCAGATGTTTTCAGTGAAAAGAAACACACATTTTTAAACCCCCTTAGTATGATGACTAACAAGCACAAAACGGAAAGTCAGCGACCAGCTGTTGGACAATTTACCAGCTCAAGAGCTGGATACTTTTCTGAGGAGGCAAAAAGGAACTAAAAAGTCATTGGACACAAACAGACACAGGACTACAAGGTGCCATCAGACATGCACTGAAGTCCAGACGTGGTCCCTCAACTTTTCTGGAGGGGCTGTATGTGAGGACACAAATGTTCACAAATGTTGCTGAGGAACTTCTCCTGCCAGCCCCCAAGTAAAATACCTGGATACAGGTCAGAGCAGGACAATCTCCAGAAGATTCACGGAGTGGACGCTCTACCAAGGCGCCATCCCTCGCCTGAATGTTTCGGCAAATGTTCCTTCGGTTGTGAACACGTCTGACTTGGACAATCTCCTGCTGCGTTCTTCATATGTGAAGGTCAAACCCAAATTTTCCCGGCCTTATTCCGGAGTTCGTGCCTGAAAACAGCTCAAATGAAGGCTAATGTCATTCAACTGTATCAGTCAGTGTTCTTTTTAATTCTTTCTGCTTTACTCATCTGGAACGAAAGCTTTGCGTTCATGTGAAAAGATCCATATTGTTGTGGCACTGTACAGTGGAACCAAGAAACAGAACCAAAAAAACAAGTCAAACCCGTCTGGGACTAAATTAGGTTACTGCTAAAAATTCACTTATTGAGTTTAGACTCAATAACTTAACAGAATTGCTTGAGTCCCATTTTGCAGAATGACCCTGTGGTCATCTCTCTCTCTCTTTTTTTCTTGCCATGTCAGCACAGAGGTGTGTCAAGTTTACCTGGACATAGAGCAGGTTCAGCTGAACAGGGTCGCGCGAGTCCACGTTCTGGTCTGAGTAGAAGAACTTGCGCCTGAGCAGCAGGGTCTCACTTTCCTCCACGCCTTGCTCTCTGAATGTCCTGCTGTGGTCCAGCCAGTTCACTGCTCAATCAATACACACACTGTTACCACATGCGCTGAAATGAATAGACGCTCACTTTAAGAAAGATGTTACTGGAGGAGGATGGCGATGGTGAAGTTAACCAGGCAGGTCGAAAACCACAGATCAGCCTAGACAGACAATTAACCCAGTGAGTCCTGGAGAAGTGAAAATCTTCCCTGGGCACAAATAGTGTCACTAGCTGTCTCTGTTGAGAAGAGAACTAGTTGTCAGCCAAAGTTGAGTGTGATTTATGTATTCAAATGTTTCAAAATTGAATTGGTGTCCCCTGGGCAAAAGATAACAAGTGGTAAATTTCATTAAACTTTGATATGTTCATGCAACAAATTAGACATGAGTGATAAAGCACATGTCCAGATGACGGCGACGAGTCAGAGTCATTAATGTGAAAGTGAGAAACGGGCATAAAGCCATCAAGATATCAGGAACACTTCTTCACACTCACAGTCATCATCTGTGTGGAGTTTGGCTTTGAGCTTTTCCATCTTCCTCTCGTCTCGGAGCTGCAGCGTTCTCTCTTTCTTCAGCGTCCCCATGCCATCCTCCTTCTTGTCCTCCGTCACCTCTTGGATGAGGGAGTACTCCTCGTAGTTGGTGATTCCTGAAAAGGGGCACGAGTTAGCCAGGGAGGAGGAGATGCCTCAAACTGGCACGATAACTGCTGCTATACGAAAGAGAAAGCGTTCCTCTTACACCCTCGTTTTTTTTAATCTATTTCTCTCTGCTCTGAGACAGAACTGAAGGGAAGCTGGTGCGGAGCCAGCAAACTAAAATGGGGGCTGAGGAGGAGAAGAAGCCAAGCGGAGAGACTAACTCCAAACAAACATTTTCTAATAAAGCTATCTGCCAGACGCACATCCCTCTCCTCCTCGACCAAATGAGCTCGGTAGCAGCCATTTATAATTGACATGCGCAGCTTAGGGAAAACGTCTGTGACAGACATGGACGGCACTTCAGCATCTATTAGAAACAAGCTTGTTGGAGCTTGATAAATTATGCCCATTGTTCTTAAAAAAAATAACGTGATTAGGACTTTATCAGACGTGCAGAGTAATGCTGCTGTTCAATTACGAAATGAATAGCAAGTAATAGCACAGTGACAAAATGCAACTCAGTGTAAAGTCAAGTGGTATGCCGCGGACTAAAAATAATACAGAGAATGAATAATTCAAGCCCTGTATGATGGCTTGACAAGATTCATATTAGCAGTGCCTGGAGACCATCACTTACCTATTCTGCTGCATATGGTGACGAGCAGCTCCCCGACTGTTTTCGAGTCGTCCACCATGATGGTTTTAATGGCACCATCAAGCATTTTGATCTTTTGCGGCCTTTGTTTCTTCTTGTACTCCAAGACATCCTGAGAAAGCAGGGGAACACGCCCAGTGACATCTGACACCCCGCCGATCGTTCTTGACAGTAAACTGCAGTCGCTCGCAGCGGGCAGGGAGGCATGCATGTCTCGGGTCCCTCGAGAAAATGTAAACCACTTTAAATGACACCGACGGTTCTCCACCCCAGACGACGTGATTTATTCTTACGCCATTTCGCAGCATGTAGTAATCCAGGGTTCTTCCAGACTCGAGCCAGATTCCTTTCCTCGGATCATCGTCAGACAAGAAGAGGCCGTAATCTGAGGCTGACACACGGAGAGAAACAGAGTATGCAAATGCAGATGCCTATAGATTCCAATTATGCAGATGAGATATTATGTATGTTAAACCATTTCCCCAGTCTCCCACCAACCTTGTCCCGTCTGGGCTTCTGGCACTCGCTCTCGGATGATCCTGCAGGCGTCGTACACAGGTGTGGACGGCTCAAACTGCATCGTCTTCACCACGTTGCACTGCCGTACACAGATCTTCAGTGACAAGGCCACCATCTTGACGGGGAGTATAATGGCCTCACCGACCTACACACCTGGAAAGCACATTCAAGTGTAAACATTAGGTGAGGTTCAGGGTGTGTAAAGTCTTACTGCTGCTTAATATCCTGAATAGATGGTCTGTGTTATGGCTGCTATAAACAAGCCATTATCAAAATTACCTCTGATAAAAAAAAAAAAAAATCATACTTGAAGAGGAAGTCTCCGAGGCAGAATATAACACGGCAAGGCCCAGAACAAATCTTCACAATTATCTCCTCGGAGACATTTTCACCTGTGAAAATTGAATGTGTGTTGTGCCTCAGCAGCTCCTCATTCTTCCCTGCTGTTCTGATATTAAAGGGGTTACGCGGATGGAGAGATTGCAGTGTGTGTAGAATTAGCTGAACCAAGGCAAGCAGCATAGTCTTTTCAGCAGAAAAAAATAAGGAAGGGGGGGGGGGGGGGGGGGGGGGGTGCAAATCTCTCTAATCGGCAGAAATAACAGGAGCGGAGTCAAAACAAGAAAAATGACAATCCGCCCGCTGCATCATTATTCGCTCTTCTCCCGGCTTGCACTCTCCGCCATGAGCAGACTCCACTGTGAGACAAATCAGTGGGTGTTTTATCACAAACTGCAATTAGGGTGAATCGGCTCAGATATTCGGAGAGTGTCTCCTCTTCCGTGACCTTGGCTTTTGCACAGAGAGAGAAATGAATGTGAAATGGAAAGGGGATCGTCTATGCCACGGAGGATCACCGCCTCGTTATAGATCTAAAAATCGAGTTAATACTTTTGGTGGAAAAAAAAATTGTCTGTGACACGTTCGAAAACAACCCGTCTCTTCTGGAGAGGACAAGTGAATAAGCCATTATTTATTTTCACTATCAAATTTATCTGTCGATTATTTCCTCCATTAGTCGCTTCATCATTTGATCCATAAAATGTGAGAATTAGGGAAAAAATGCTCTTCACAGTTTTTCCAATCACATCCATATGCAAATCACTTGTTTTGTCAGAAAAACAGTTCAGATTTGATTTCTGAGCCAATTCATTGAGTAATTGTTTCAGCTGTACTTTACTCCAAATTCTACTGTAACACCAGAAGAATTTCAGGATTTTTCTCCATATTTGGATGTGAAGGCAAAAGTTCAAATCTCCACACTGACACAATTCAGGTCTCAGTCACACTTGGAAACAAAGAGTTTTTTTGTGCACTCGGGATTCACATCTCATCCACATTTCCCTTTTGAGACAGAGCAGACCGGGTCTGAGAAGTGCATTTTCTCTAATCGAATTGGGAATGAGTCTGCCTGTGACTGTGGTTCTGTCATGGCCGTGGGCTCATCTCCTATAGGCCCGCTCGTTCCCTGAAATTTTTCTTCATACAAAGTGGGAAAGACAAGCACAGAGACGAAGGGGCAATGGCGCCACACGAGCTCTCCTCCACACAGGCTGGCGGAGAAGCCCCACCGAGTTTTTGTCATCCGGCTCTTTTCCTCAGATACTCTCTTCTACATGAACAGCTTGAGACCCCAGACTGACAACACAGCGGGCCACATGGACAGTTATGTGGGCACACAATGTAGAAGACCCCTCCCCCTCCCCACTCCCCACTCCCCCCTCCCCAACAAACATAATCAAATGTAAAGATCGTGCTGCCAACATTTTTTGTGGATTTTTTCCTCAAGGAGCCAAAGGAACCTCTGACGACAGGTATAGTGCTAAAATCCACTGTAGGTCTGCAGCTACAGCAGCAATCTGTAGTGTGAGTAGCATCCCTCACTTCAGAGAGTAAAGTACTACAGAAACCACATGATGAAACCCAGGAGGATAATGATAATCCCTGAGCTTACAGTAGTGTGAGAGCACATTTTTCACTAGGACCCTCGTGCAAACACTCCGATGCAGCCAGCTCCTCATTAGCTCTGCTCTCGGGCGTGGACGGATCTATGTCTGCGAGAGGAGCAAAGGGAACACAACTCGCTTAGCGTGACTCCATGTTGAATCTTATTTATTTTATTACCCTCTCTGCATCACCAGGTAGGTCCAAGAATTCAATTTCCTCTCCTGTGACAATCGCCAGTCCATCAGGAGCATCCTGCATCGAATTAGGTTCGGTTACTGCTAAATATGAAGACACGAAAATGGCCAAAGAGCAGCTTGCTTGAGGGAGTCCAAACATGGGCAATTCAATAGAGACCAGGGGCGGCAGGTGCCATCTGGAGAGGATGCAACTCTAATGATTGACTGTAAATCCAGCAGCAGCACAGAGCCCGAGAGCAACAACCGCTGCCATTAATGCGGCAGTCTGTCACCGCCAGAATGAGGAGGCGGCTGGACAGAAAACCTAAACCGCTGTTTGTCCATGTCCGATCAGTTGGTTTGGGACCTGTCTTCCAGATGCTTCTAACAAAACAACACATTTTGAAGCAGAATGACCCTTGAGAGCAAAACAGGCTGTAGATGAGAATGAAAAAACACTCATTCAAGGACAACTTGCAACAATGCTGCACAAGCCGTGCTTCAATTTTGAGGTTTTTTATTTGATTTAAATACCAGGGTAAATGTGGCCGTGTGTTTCGCACGCTGTGGGGGGACGAGAACGTAGAGTGCAACAAAAGCCAGGGTGAGTCGTTCTGAAAGATCTGCAAATGTATGATGCACACAGTTCCTTATTCTTAAAGTAGTAAAAAACTAATCTAAACCAATCCCCCCACATCGCTCAGGAATTTGAAGGTCAGCCCATTAAAGTGAGATCACATGAGAGAGAGTGACGATTCCCTGGTAGGCAATGCAGTTAAGACTCTCTCTGCTTCGGCTGCATTCATGAACGGCAACAGCAATGGTGATGCAGATGCAAACATCGCTTGTCTTACTTACACAATCAAGGAGCAAATTACTGTGAGTTTAGAAGCATGAGTGCGGCGACTCTTAAGAGAGCACAACTATCGTAAAGGTTGACGACGATTAGACTTTAACAAGCTGCGATGCGATCGGAAATAACCCCAGAGCTCGAATGAAACAGCCGGTAAAGCAGCGTGAAGATACTGCGGCCGCAGCCTTCACCAACCTCACAAACGCGCTGAAATTGGCATTTGCTGGACCAAATTATCTCCAGTCTGGCCAGCTTTTTTTATTATTATTGTGTAATTTGAGCATGTAGTTATTCTGACCTCAGTAGTCATCATGACTATTAAGAACAGCAGGATTAGAGCACGTGTGCCTTGACAAAATGCTAATTGGCAAAAACTGCTCGGCACTACAGTTCCCTTTTCTCTCCTCTCTTTCATCCCCCTGCGCTGACGGCCTTTATCCCTGTGTGTTTGAAGGCAAGGTCAGACTCCTGCAGGACCACAGCACGTCTCAGGGGACCATTAGGTTTTTCCTGGAACACAGACGGTCCAGTTGTGGTTCACATATCTGCAAACAAGGGCCGTTGTTTTGATCACCTGAGTGTTGAAAACCCAATATTGCGGCGATTCCAGAAATTGCATCTCTGCTCCGCTGCACAATGCCGTCAAGGTCAGGTGTGTTATTTCCGCCAGATGCGATTGCTGCCTCTAAATTTATCGACTGCTAGTCCATCATTTTGAGCACTTCACATCCTAATTTGAATTTGGGAAATCAGCGCCCAAGAGATAGGCATTAATCAACCACCATAAATACATCTTGATTATGAGTATGAGGCCTATTTGATTTACTACAAATGTAGAGCAAATGACTGCACATCCATTTAAGGGCTGTAATTTGAACAGCACAAGGCTCACAGAGGCATCATTTCACTAACTTGCCACATTAAAAACATGAGGAGAATATGATTACGGTACACTGATGCAGAGAGTCACACGTTCATATGCTGCCAGAAGAACAAAAGATGGGGCTGGATTGTTCTTATACATAACAATATAGTTAATATAGTACTGCTTAATATATCACATGTTCCTTTCGTCTTACCAGACACAACACTAACCATGCCGTCTATCACATGCACCATTTCCAAATCACCACTTTCTCATGCCTTGCGGAGACGATAATCTTTTTTTATGAAGATATTCGTGCTCACGCCCATTCTATTGCAGAGGAAATCTGAATCTGGATTCTACCTGAATACAAATCTAATAATGAATAAGTCAAAGGCTTCCACCTCCACCCTTGTCACTTCCTTCATGCCTTTCATAAATTAATTAATTAACCATTGCTCCAGCAGGAAGCAGCTTTCACCGCACAGCATTATGCAGCAGAACTGACCCTCTCTATTGAAAGTTCACCAGGATTAAAATGAACATCCTGACATGTAAGTGGCTAGATTTTTAGTCAAGCAGTGCTTGTCAATTTTGATTTAAAAAAAATGGGACATGTGTTATTTAATAAAAAAAAAGCCATTCACAGCGATACTGACTTGTTTTTTTGTACATTCAAAAATGAACCTTGCTGCTGTGACCCAAACTGCACCACAGGCCTTGCTCCTGGGTGACACACTCTGCTGTAATGCAATTTGAGGGTATAGATACTGACAGAAAAATTATGAATCTTGCCGTTGTCGCGGGAGGGAGGGAGGGAGGGAGGGAGCAGCTCCTCTTACTCTAAAAATATCTAGCGAAGTAGAGCATCCTCCCGCAGCACCGTTTCAACAAGACACCGCAAAAGAAGCGATGGAATAAATGTAACTCTTTCTTCCTAATCTTAACAGTGAAGGCAATTCACTAATACCTTTACCTAGAGTTTACAACAATAAATTAAAAAAAAGTAAAATAATGTCATTATTAAATTTGCAATTCTTGAAGATTACAGCAAATCCTTCAGCAGTCGAGAATGCGTCTTGGCTCAGTTACATTCCTCTTGAGACATTATTGGTTTGGATGCAGCCCTAAAGTCAATACATTGAGTCTTACAAAGCAGAGCATTGTTCGAGTCAAGTCACATCTATTCTTATCGCACATTTAAAAACAATAGGAGTCGACTCAAAGTGCTTTAAGACCACGTTAAACAAATGAGCAATACAAATATAAAGGGATCAGTAGCGTGATGATGAAACCAAAATCAATACAGGATAAATCAAAGGTTTAGGTAAAACTGAAGAGGCAAGACATTAAAAATAAAATGGAAACAAAATCTCATACTGAACTAAAAGCAAGATAAAAAAAAAAAAAAAGGTCAGGGACCTAATGTTGGACAGGAGATTTTAGAGCTAGGGGGATACAACGAAGAAAGCTGGGTCTCTTTTGGCTTTGAGGCAAAAGTGAGGGACTGAATTGCAGGATTAAAAAAACAATTTTGTAATGCAAATGTGCCAGACACTTCAAGAAGTCTGACAGAGGCATTTTGGACCGTCAGTGGTCGAGAGACGGTGGAACTGTTCTACCCCGTTCAGAGGGAAGAGAATCGATTTTTTATAAACAAGGCTTTAATCACACTGATGATTCTGAGTGGCTAAAAGCTGCCCATCACAACACTGCTAACATGTTTATCAAAGTTCACATATGTACCATCCCTCATCCCTCATCTGCAGATGTGAAGAATGAGCTTGAAACAGCGACGAGAGGAGGCGAGCTCCACCCTGCATCTGCAGCCGGTCAATCAGTGAGCTCGTCCTTCAGTCAGCCACTCAGTAATAGTGGTTCATCGAGGCCCAGACGGACAGATGTCGCCCAAACATTTTCATTCCATTAAATACCCCGACAGTGCGGATCAGCCCAAAACAACAAAGGACTCGGCCCATGATGATTTCATTATCATTATCAACCACATTTGGAACCATAAATCTCTTATAGTGCATTTGCAGAATGAGGCCTCTGCTCCGCGAGCTTACATCTGGTTTTTGACCAATAACTATTTTGTGCAAAGTGATGTGATGATGTGAAACAGGGGGCACATTTGGAGTCAATAGTTCAGTGTTTTGGACTTCCAAAATAATTTGAGTCCAAAGAATATTGTGCCTAAAAAAAAAAGAAATGAAGATGCATGCCAGTGTCTCACATGGAATATCAGTCAACACATTCAATAAAACCAAAAGCATACTTTTTCAAAACCTATTTATTTCAATTTTTGAATATTTTTGAAATGTGCAAGCTGAATTTATGACTATTGTGAGAGTAAAATTCTGAACAGGTGCCTGTCAAGTGGCCTCAACCTCTCAATCCACCCAGGTCTGTCTCCTGTTCCCTGCAGAACATATGAGAGGGTTTGTATTTCAGTGTGCTCAATCTGGAAATCATCTCTTTCCCACAGTTACATCCAGAATGAAGTCCTGCAATAAGAATAACAAATGATTTATATCTAATTGTTAATACTAATATACTCTATGTACTTGAATTTACTTGTGTGTAAAGGGCAAAAAGTATCAGTGCTTAAGTAAAGAAGAACCAAAATGCAGAAGATAACAGCCAACCTTTGATTAATAATAATAACATATTATCATCTTTTCCAACACTATTGCTGCCCTGTTCTTATCCCAACTGAATTAGCTGAGGCAACCTCTTTCCAACAGCATTTAAAAATATGTGTTGGGGATCTGGTCCCTGTAACCTCACATGATCCACCAGGCCACGTTTACTCCATCTTCTCAAGCAAAACGCCAGCAACAATTTCACTTTTGAAAGAGATGAGATGCAATCTGTCTGCAATCAGTAAAGTGTACTCAGGTCCTTTATGCAGATAGGGTTAAATTGCACAAATCACAGGAGACACGGTTAGATGTGGAGGTTACACATACTGGTGTATTTAAACAATTACATCATTTTCTCAGTTAGCATTTGGCAGCTGTAGTAAATGTTTGAGAGTTGTGTATGGTTGTATGCTGCATTAGCAAGTATAGCAACTGTCTCTCTCAGCATCCCTTCATTCTCATCCAGATCCATATTTATCTTCACGATAGGCCAGGTGATTTTAGACAAATCTTCACCCTCAACTGTGTCTTTTGACCTTTTCTTCACTCACAGAATTGATGCTTATATGTACTAATATTTATGTTTTTTTTTCAGTGGCAGCACAAGAAATCTACCGTATACAGCTCACAACGTACCCAAAACTCAAGACGTGTTATTGTAGTCAGCAAAATCTAACCAAGACAGTGTCTTCCTATAGATTCTTTCATCCACGTCGCTCAGACAAGTAGGGGGACTTTTGGGAATAAGCCGTGTGTTTCTGCTCTCTCCCGCTTTGCACTGTGATGGCAGGACTGTGTGTACGACATCAATAGCATGCAATTTGATGAAATGTGGACATACAGGCACGGGGAGATTAAGGAGTAGCAAGAAAAAGACTCCACAGATGTGACAGTAATTAGCGTAGGAATCTGAAAGTACAAGGCAGAGCCGGCTCATGAAATCATTGCATCAGAATTACAAAAGGTCACAGTCAAGATGCCAACCCTGCAATATTTTAACATGAGTCTAACTCTCCTCACACCGTGTGAGAAAATCAAAGCGGACTGAGGCAGCAGCTTGCTGCCAAACATGACTTTATTACAAAACGCAGGCTGACAACGACGCTATCTGTTATTGACACCATGGTAAATGCCTGAGATTGCAGCATGACAAAATAAAAAAGGTAAAGGGTGAGGCGAATGTGAAAGTTTGCATTAGGGTCACCACGGTACACGATGTCCAGGCACACACTGATTACATAACTTGACATTTCTTTTTTTTCTACACATAAGATGATTTTCGAATATCAACAAGTTGCTCCCACGTTCATCAGATAAAAAAATTCCAATCAATACTCAACACTAAAAGTGTCAGCAGCAGAGCGGAGGTGTATGTGACGAGAGGAGAGGCCATTGACAGGACCACAACAGCAGGATTTGGTGTCAAAGTGACCCGAATGCCAAAAAGGTAACCAGACAACATTGATGAGGCAATCTGCGAACTTCGTCTGATGGAGGTGGCCTCATCTGACGGTATCATTTTAAATCTACACTCACACCTTGTGAGTGTCGAACGTGAGGCCGGGATCTGACGTCTAAGATCAAAGTGAGCCCTCCGCAGATATGTACGTGTCTTTCCTTGTAAAACGTCCAGTGTAAAAGTTTCCCACACCATGGCATTCCCCTCGTTCGCGTGCAAATGAACAAACACAAGACACTTCATTGACTTAAGTAACTACATAATCCTGCGGTGGGCCGTATTCCGACGACACTGTCACACTTCTGGCTCCCACAATCAGCGTGTTTTGCCTGGAGTGTCACGTCCCGTAAATCAGGTGACTCCAACCTCCTGTCTGCGCCGCCTCCCCATCTCTGAGCCCCCCCCCCCCTCATACTTCAGGAGCCCGACTGCCTACTACCACTCGCATGGTGATTACAGTATCAAGAGCAGTGGAACGGAACAGGCCCTGGCTTCACTCCAAAGTGTGATACACCGAGGGACTCTATCAGCATTTTATATCGTCCGGAATGCTGTAAAGGAGGAAACGCGACACATGAAGGGGGCGATGCGCTGTTCTGACTCTTTAAGCAAAACCAAACATTTAGCTAAGAACACCACAAGCAGACGTACAGCATCGGTTTAACTGTTAAGCGCAGTCCCCGCTCCCTGTTCGATTCCCCAGAGAAATGTCTTGTGTTATCCAGTGGAGCGCGATAAAAGGAAACACTTACCAACATGGTAATCGAGAACTGTATCAAAGTGGTAACAATAAAATCCTCTGTTGATGGTGAGTGAAACCATGTTGTTGCATGAGAGGCGGTTCAGGGAGAGGCCATGTTGTTGGCCCATTGTTTCCAGATCAGCGGCTCTGCCCACAGTTGCCATGGCTGCTGCTGTGCCCACCTTTTCCTGGACATATAAGGCTGGACAGCAGCAGCAGCAGCCACATCCACTCTGCCCCCCGGTCCACGTCTGCAACTGCTCCCAGGGTCATTTGGACGCAGGTTGCACTCCGCAGTGATTTAAGGATTTCAGCTTTTAAATGTCAAGCGGGCAAGGTCGGAGAGATTGCGTTGGCAACGTGAAGGGCGGCCTCTATGTACGGCCGTGCGTGCATGACGATACAATCCCGGTTTCCCCCAGAGCCTCTCAACTCTCCTGTCACAGGTACATAGAAAGGTTCAGCAGAAAACAAGACTGAGGAGGTGGACTTTGATTCCCTAAAATACGTCTCTGTGAAAGTGTCACTCCGGTTTCGCTGCTGCCATTGAAGGTTCTGCAGACAAAACACGTAACGTTTGGTGAGGAAAGCTGCGACGAGAGCTGAGAGAGCGTCGTGGGGACGGTGTTGGTGCACAAAGACAGGCAGACGCAGAACATACAGATAAGACACTCCAGGCAAGAACCTTTTCCCTCCAACTCAATTAAGTTAACAGGTTTGATTGTGTATCCACTCTCAAAATGATGAATGACTGATCAACGTCTCGACTGGACTGTAAAAGTTGAAAGCAAACTGTGCAAGGCCAAAGCAAACGAACCACCCCCATTATTCTGTTGACATGGGAGTGCATTCCAAGCGCAGCACAACTGTGCGACTCCTTGCAGCTTTGTTTTTCTCTCAGCGAGGACTAAAAGCACTGGAGAATCAAATGTTTAAATTGGCTCGAGGAGGCGTACACAACAACTTTCCCTCAGACAAATACTGTCCACCTCAGAGAGTGTTTCCAAGCTCGGGAGGCATGCCGGCAAATTGGGAGTCTTTCCTGAAGAGTGTTTCAAAGACATGCATGCTTTTAACGAGACTGTTTTGTCTGGCACATTCTACTGCGACAATCCCCAGGTGAGGAGAGGTGCTGCGTTAAATAAACGTATCTATCATTTCTCTATTTAGATAAGAATGGCAGTTTGAGGAAAAGTGCAAATTCCATGGTTTTAAATCAATAACAACATTTTGGGGAAAAACAAAACCTTCATTGTGACGTTTCCCAAAGTGGGGACCATCTCTTCTTCGTAAGAAAGCTTTCTCAAATATTTACAGGGGAGGAAATATTCAAAGTAAACATTAGGATTTCTCCATAAGAGCAGAAGTGCAGTCTGTTATTCTTGTCTTTCCAAAAGTAGAATAGAGAAATGCCTTCTTAACTTCGTAAGGTACTCTAGACGTAATGAGTTATATTCCATGTTCCATATTGCTTAGGACATGTGAAACATACACGACAGCACCAACTGAGATTAACTTTACAATACAGTACCACATAAATGATAAAGCGAACAGGTTTGTCTGCATTCAAATGATTTTTTTACTCTTTCCAGCCTTCTCACTTGATTTCCCCCCCTACACTTCCAAGAGTCCCTGATTGCTGGAAACAAACATCTCTGGCTTAAATCCCCGTCATAAACATCTGGTCAACTACCCGCCCGCCCACACGCAGCATGGATATCCTTAGCATATTGTGCAACGGGGTCAACTTGCGAGATCCATGCTGACTACTTGACATTCTTTTTGTGCATGCCCTCAGCTCAGGGCCATCCGGAGAGACGGGGGAAGCACAGCACATCTCACGGACACAACTCGCAGCTGGGTCGACGCCGAGACGGAGGAGCCACAAGATACGGCGTGGAGCATGAAAGGGATACTGCCACGCTCAGTTAGGGACTCACAGCCTTCACTATTTCATGCTCCACATCTGCTGGTTGCCATAGCAACCCCCGATTTGGGCAATTCCCAGGTCAGGTGGCTTCTGTCAGCTCCGGAGACACAAACGGGGCCTTTTTCTAAGCAGTGCAGTCTGCAAAAGAAAACCGGTGAATGATAAAAGGCTCTGACTTTCATTAGTGATTCTCACACTGAAGTGCTTTCAATGGGCAACACACACTCAGCGTTTAAAAGAGACAAGCTGTCACTGCTGCAGATCGACTGAAGTGCGTCTCAATCACTTTTGCTGAACTTGTCCTGTACTTTCTCGTGAGGCAAGATAGCAAGTAGGGTGTTCAAGGGTTTCAGCATAGACATTTAACAGCTGCAAATACAAATAAAACCAAGGCATAAACGGCAATATTGCAAGACTATCATCTCTGCTGAATCACAGCTTTTGTGACTCAGCAAAATACAAGCTGCGAAACCAAAAGAGAGAAAAGTGAAATAAACACCGTCCCCATACACACTCATGCTACACTTGTAAATACATTCGCCATTTTACTGTTTCATTGCTATTTCTGAAGTTTTGTGGGGATAAACAGTTTTGCAGCCGTTCATCGTCCGTGCAAAAACACGCCAAATTGCAGAAGGCAGTGGATCAGAAACCTCGAAGGAAGAATGGCTGCATGTTGAAATTCTTTACAATTACAAGCTGGTCATTATGACAGCATGGGTGCAGTTGAATAACCCAGTGTGGGTTTCATACAAACACAAGCAGCGGGAGTGGATCATTAGAGGCAGGCGTCTGCAGAGGCGGGACTTGGTAGCTCAGCTGGAGCCCGTGTGAGAGGTTCTTCGTCTCACTGGGGAGGTCCGGAGGAAACATATAGCAGGCCAAGTGCTCCCCGGTCCCCTGCTCTTTAACCTGATTACTGTAATGAGCTTAGAGGCTGTTTTACATACAACATGTAATGTGGATGCAGACAAAACGCACCGCACTCCTCGACTCTCACCGCCAGCCGAATACCAAGTGAGATATCGGGCTGAAACCAAGCGTCGGCTGAAGGCTCATTGGCCACAGAAATCGTTAAGGTAACGTATGAACGGGGAACAGGTAATTTGGTTTAAGGGGTGAAACAGGTTTAAGGTGTAGCTCAGGGAAAAAGGAATGATGACAGCCTAAAAATAAATATTCCTACCTAGGTGGAATTGACTGATGACATCGGTTTGAGTAAGAACTTCTCACCTTGATTTATGCCTCCTGAGAACAGGTGAGAAAATCCATAAAATCAACGTGTAAACACCTTTTTTAACTGTTAAAAACTGATTCTGACTGTCCCTGCATAGTCATTTTGTTATTAATATTTTATTGGATCACATAAGTCATCAAAACTTGCAGTGCTGCTCACTGATCCTTCTTGTGTTCCACAACAAGGACGTCAAGATGTAAACCAGCCCTCGTGTTCAAAGGAGACAAGTGAGCATCTACAGAGACAAAGTTAGTATCAAACATGCAGGAAATGGTACAGAAACACTCATTTTAAAATAAACAGTATATCCAGGCCTGTATTATGGAATACAATCATGTGAGGTTGCACATCACAGTCAGTATAATCTAATAGGCACATGTTAGATGGAGTAACATGTGAGTAACTCTGCCAGACATGATGTGTGAAGTCGTTGAGTCGTGATATATCTGCCTTTTTGCTGCCAGGTGCAGCTCTAAATTATGATGAATCGACTCATTAGAGTAATTCACAACAGTGTATGTTGATTAAAGACCATTTCACAAATACAATAAGTCTGTTCGCCTGCCTGTTAAAAATAGAACATCTGGTGAAGGACTTGGCGACTGTAAGAACAGATCTGTTCTGACATTGACAGACGGTGAGAGTATCATGTCCTTGAATGAATAGATTTTCATGGCTCACACTGTGTTGATTAATAATCCATGATGATAATAATAATACAAGACCATGCAATGATTCGCACATGAGCTGTTCAGTCCCCTTCTGGGTTATATAAAGATACACAGGGTAGATCCCGAAGGGGCTAATGGGCGAGGATAGGGTAAGGTTGATGCAAATGAACAAAAACACAATTTGTTATGGATTGACCCTATTTGAAAAGAAAAATCTACATTGCTCTCTTAAAATATACCACTCACCATCTCGCAGTTCTGCAGCTTTACTCTCCTGCGTTCTCCAAAAGAGGGACAGAATTCCACAAAGTGGAACTATCCATAACACTATCCATTTGTCCTTTGTGTGTTGGTGTGCCTAATGAATTGACTGAAACACAAAACTGAATATGTGACATTGCATAGGTCGGGCCCATTAGGGAAAAAAAGATCTTTCTCTTTGTTGGTTTACCTGAAGTCCACTCGGTGATCAGTAAATAACACGTATCCTGAGGGAGTGAAAAGGGAGTGCCCACTCCACAAAGCCGACATGTTTGCAGAAGAAGACACTACCATGGTGTTCTTAAGTGGATAACAAAGACCACTATTGGCCCATTTGCAGGGAAATTACATTTCTTTGCATCACACTTGTACATATTACAATGTTTCCTTAAATATCCACACTACAAAAAAATCATCTACACTGGATACATAATACATGAAGAGTTGCAGGGATTGGAGCACTGGGGGAGCACAAAAATAAAACATCTACCTGCCGCAATTGTCATGCGTATCTCAGTTTCCCAGTCCCCAGGAGAACGGGCTCGTTTGAAAGATGACCTGAAGCCCTCATGTTGTTCTCACACATCAGTTTAGCTTTCTCTGACTAATGCTCCCTGGACGAAGACACGGAATTGTCTGAGACACATACTGCGAGTCCTCTCGTACACCGACATCAAGCTTGATGTCCCACATTGTCTGGCAAATGCACTTACTGAGCAGGTGTTCCACAGACACGTTCTCTCTTAGAACCGGGCAAATCCACCAGTACCCTAGTATCCAGCAGGGTGCACGCACTCCTGCTTTTAAAGGGAATGGGAGACAGCACTCTGATTGGTTTATTTCACGTACTGTAACACCCAAAACACACCCATGATTAATTAAGAGACGGAGGACGATGTTTTTGAGCCATGTGCCTGGCAAAGTGACTTTTTTTTCCACCATTAAATTAGAAAGAAGTGGATTCCCAAAATGAAGGACTGGATGGATTGTCATGAAACATTGATACAGACATTCACGATTCACAGAGATGAATCCTAGGGACTTCTGCGACGCCTTGACTTTTCATCTAGTACCGTAATCAGATCAGAAATGTTAGATTGTCCAATACTTTGGCTTATAACCAAATAAACACTTGCAAAACAAAACATAAAAATGGCATTCCCATTAGCCTCGGCGGTGCTTTGTGTTTAGAGCTAATAACCGAATGATAGTATTCTTACATGCAACACTAAGATGATGAACATGGTAATCATCATACCTGCTGACATCATCATTTAGCCCCAGGCCTCACTGTGCTCATATTTACGCTTCACGGAGCTACTAGCAGGGATTTAAATCCAGCATTTGAAGAAAAAAAAATTGCTATTGCGGATGTAACACTGTGTGTACTTCATCTTAACAACTCATTCAAAGTCAACAACTAGGATCAAAAATATACTGCAGATCACTGAATGCAACTGCTGAGGATTACAAAGCGTCTCCTTCATATTCTCATCATACGCTGCTGGTTTTCCAAAAACAGAACTGTTCCCACCACACGCAACAAAACAAAGTTTAGATTCCACAAAGCACGGGAAAACAACCTGTCAACGACCTGTCAACGTCTCCATGTGGCCGACTGTCGCAGTCCCCTCATATGTATTTGCTGATTGCTGTCTGTTGTGAGTGACCTAACTACTATATAGCGCAGCAGTTTTCCCATGGAGTGCCATGCTTTCTGAGTTACACTAATTGCCTCAATGAATTCTGCCACCATAGCGCAGAGCTCATTAATGCCGACGCAGACTCCTCATTAGTTTGGTGGGGGCACTCAGCCATTTGATAACTTGAATACTTATTATTTTTGCTTTTTGAGTTGCTACGATAACATTTCATTATTCACGCTAAACACAACACCTACACAAATAGCATGTTATCAACAGCCTCTTCATCACACGGGTTATTTTCATTCGCAGCTTTTGGCAGTTTAGCGTTAATTGAAAATACAAGGTAGAATGTGGCAATTATCTACCGCCGAGACAGTTTTGTGAGTTTGAAGTCCCAGTCAAATCTGCACCAGGTGAAAGCAAAGAATCAGGGCACAAAAATGAAAAGCGAGAAAAAAATTAAAATAAATACCCAGCACATCAAAATGGTGATTATACCTGAACATCTGCTTTTTTTATCCTATTTATCCTCATTTCAGTTAACAACCTCATCAAGAATCCCTACAACGATGTCTCTCTTGATCTATTGCAATGAACATCTGGGCATTATCATTTCATCTATCTAACTTCTTCTCCATGGGGATTAATGAAGTTATTAATAAATAAAACTTTGCTCCACGGAGAGTTGACTGGCTCCTTTGTCCAAAAATATTTTTGGGGACAAATTTGTACATGGCATGGCGGAAACTATGCTCAGGAGTTGCATGGCAAAGGACTTAAGTTGTCGATATGTAATTATCTGCCACAGGCCGTGACTTGTGCTGCAGTGAGAGGGATGTAATAAACCATATCACATCACTGTTCTCCTCACTTACACAAAAATGACAAAACTTGGGTGCTATGGCTTTGCCAAATGGATTACGACACAAAAACTATCCAAGAAGCTGTTAGATAAGTTAGATGAATAAACTGTAAACTAACAGTAGCGTGGCCAACAAATCACAGCTCAGGTGTTGGTTTGTAACTCAAGTAGCAGAGGCACAACAAGTTCAAAAGAATGAGAACTACCACATAAGTTGTTCTCATCCTTTTAAATTTGTTGCACCCCTGCTACTTCTTTCTAACGTGTTTTTTTAAATATTGAAATATTGCAGGATAGCATTCGGACATTCCAGCTGTATAATAAATCAGACTCCTCCAGTCCGCCTTTTTTCTGAGAAAACACAAAGTGAATTTAAAACAGTTTAGAGGGCTAAACCACACAACTTAACACAGCAGCACACGATTGCAAGACAGAAACAGTGTCATGTCTTATAGTAGATTGCCGTTCCAAAAAAAAAAAAAAAGGACTTAGTGTCAGCAATACTAACTAGCAGTAAAGTTATATCCAGGACATTTGGTTGTCAACACCTTTAAGTTGCTTTAGGTCAATGGAAATACAATGATTTTATCTGAAACCAGACAATATAGTCATAGGAAGTGCTCTAGTGTGTCTGAGTCAGGCATTTTCAAATACCATTGATAAAGGATGTGGAGCGATCAAACAGGGGCCTGTGACACAATTCCGCTGTTTAAAAATGTTACAAGGAGACTTTTCTTTTGGTTGAGTAGTACGTCAATTGATGAATTAAAAATTTATTGATGAATTTAAAGTAAAACAATTGTATATGAATACTTATATAGTGAATTTAAGACTGTTAATAAAGCAAACAGGGGGGAAGTGGGAGCTTATAATGTTAATGTTTTCTTTATCAATCACTGAAGTTAATTGTTAATTATTTAAATTGGTAGCAATTAATTTCCTGTCAGTCAACACCATTGATTAATCCACTAAATGTCTCAGCACGTGATTTAAAATCTCGATGAACACCACACTGTCTCTGTGTAACATAATTGAGCTTTTTGACAGTTTTCATATTCAAAACTATAGCTTATGGTCTGTGAGTCAGTAAAGGTATGCGATATAGCAAACAAAGACATTTCGGCCCTCGTGACATATGGAACTATGCTGTTTTAACATTCAGGGATAAGGTTAAAGAGGTCAATTTGTTTGAAATTGTACAAATCCTTAATGATCATATTGACACTGGGTCCACCGTTGTTTTGTGCCAGTCTACCACTGATGTGAAAGAGAGGCGGACAGACTGCAGGCACTGGGTGAGCACATGAGTATGAAGGCAGACAAGCATGTAGGGCAGGCAATGAATTGTGCCCTCCTCTGTTCCTTACTAACTGGACAAGCCATCCACTTTTTTCCGTTGCCTCGCCTTAGATCTCTGACAGGGGTAGCATCATCCGACTCATTGCCAGAGATGTGTTCGAGAACCTGACAACCTCCGTATCCAGCCTTGGTTAACAAGACACAAAAGTTATGCTCCAGGGGACAGGAAGCCCACGGTACCGAGCACCATCTCTGTGGCTCCCCCGATAAACTTCTACATCTAATTGAGAGGCTGGGCACACACCTGTGACACTCACACTTGGATACAGACTCTTTAATCTCTCCTTTTATATGACATCGCCATGTAATCTCCATCTAGCTACCCGGGGAGCAGCCAGAGAGGCAGGAAATGAAATCAACGCTGTGTCTCTGCACTGGGCGTTACTTCATTAGCATGGGCACTACAGATGTAGCCGTAAATCTGATTTATTAGAGGGCGACAACGAAAGCGCCACGGACAGACGAAGGAATTCATAATAGCAGATGATAGGGACACCCAATCTCCTATGTTTCACCACAGCTTTACAAAGGTTTGACAGAGGGCAAAGAGAGGGGGGGAAATTCCCTCCTCCTAATACACAGCATTCTTTCTTTGCTGCAGCAGTAAGGGATTTAGAATGTTGTGTAAAATTTTACAAGCTTTGATTTCCTTGTCCAGAATATCATGGGGCATTTAGAAAATCTATATCTATAAACAGAAAAGTCAGGTAAACTATAGGACCGCCAATCATGAGGCAAACATTACATAAAAAGCATTTATAATTTCAGTGCGTTTATTTTCACTGCACTCTGTAATCTGTCGTGTTGTCTTTCCTCTCTGAACACCTCATCTTCATAACACTATCTGTAAATTGCATGTGGATGCTGGCGACAACGCTTTACATCAGCCAGGATAGTTAAGTAAACTCTGCTTAAGTGGGTTTATTACATGAGTATCCATCGCCATGAGGTTAAACTGCAGTGAGCTTCTTGCAGGTTTGACATTTAGCAATGTTGGGCATTGCTGCACACGTCTCCCTCACACCACTGGGAAGGGAGAGGTGCATTATCTTCATTATTTCCTAAGAATACTTTAATTTATAATATCCTCAGATGGTAAAAGGAAATCTAATCACTTCTATCATCACATCAGCTTCCACATCACAGAACCCAAAGAAGCACAACCATATAACCCAAAACCTTGTTAAACGTTATGAGTGATGTCATAAACATTGTTATACTTGCTCAAATTTAAAAGTTGATCTGCAGAAAATTCATCAGCAACCTTTCTAAATTGAACTTTTCATTCATTAGCAAGCGATACAACTTTCGTGGGGTACATCTGGGCACCAGCTGTTGGCGTGACTACACCCTGTAGAGGTCAGTAGGTCAAGAACCATCTGGGTTGACGACATCTAATCCTACGGTAGCTATGGAGATGCTGTAGAAAAAGTCATAGCCTCTGTTTAGGCAGAGGCTATACAGTTGGTTGCTCAGATACACCCCTGATATACCCGCCCCTCGCCATTTCTGAAAACAGAGATTCCAAATGATTAGTTGTGCCCTCCCATGGGACTGAGAAGCTGAGGAGGGGGATGTGTAATTCAATTAGTCCCATGGTTCTGCACCAAAGGGAGGCAGACAGATCAATCTCATTGAGACATCCAGGATGCGCAGGGCTGGTGTATGCACAGAAGATATTGGCAGCGAATCATTACTGCTGTTGGTTTGAATTAAAGATAATTTCACTCGTTAAAAGACTGCTGTGAATGAATAAACCCAGGAACTACTGCACTACTAAAACAGTGCAGTTCCTCATTAGAAATTCACCAAGGGATATCGAAAAGTCTTTTCTACGCAAAGAATGGCTCGATGAGGAGGGTCTGCAGACCGATGCCAACAGAGAGCGGAGCAAACCACCTTACATGACAAGCCAAGAGACATTTGAAGCAATGCCTCTGAGCTCGTGCCATGTGTCGAGGACGCCGTCTCCCACTGAAGTTGCATACAAGTCCCCCTTTCAGAACACAGCCTCCTCCACTGTCTCTTTGTCCCTTCTCCCAGCCGGGAATTTATAAAGCGTCACACTCCATGACATTCCTGTAATTTATGACAGCCTTTTTCGCAGGCACAGAAAAATCAAATCAGACTGTAAATACAGTGCATGTTTCCCAGTATGAGCTCTTCGCACAGGCCCGTAGATCACAAATAAATGCCAGAGATCCTGACAGCCATCAAATAACAGCATCAATAATCCCACATGTGGCAGCGCTACCTTGGATTTTGGATTATGAAAAGGGCAGGGAGCGTGGATAATGAGTCAGACACAGCAACAACAAATAAGGGAAAAGGTACCATTACTAGAGCTGCACATCATCCATTTCATACAGGATCACCAGCCCTGGTCATTAGTATCAGGCTGACCCTTGACCTCAGGCTGGCACTCACACCTGACTAAGTAATAGGATGCCATACCAGCGAGACTGAAGGGAGAGGGTGTTATCTTGTGAATAACTAAACAGGGGTAGCATGTCCAGTGCGGGTGGGCAGTTGTCCTCCCTTGGCTGCAGGTCCATCAATCCTCTCTGAGGAAACTGAAGACTCGACAGAGAGAGAAGCTAACAGCTGCCATACAGCGGACGGAACAGATGGTAATGGTGGCAAGAAATTAAAAACCGTATCATCCTAAACATCTACACAGCATCTTCTTTTGGGTGGAGAAAAAAGACATGTCTGCAGCTTCTACACTTTTCTAATATTGGGTCTCGGAAAAGTTCTGTGCACTCGAGTGCACTTCTCAGAGTTCCGGGAAGTGCACTCTTCTCCGATTTGTCCCACATTATATATTTATATTATATATTATATTTTCTTGGAAATATATGCAACGGAATAGTGCAAGCAGCATTGGCAATTTGTTTACATGTATTCAGTATTTTTCATGCTTTCTTGATGAAAGTAAATACTGTTTATTGTACTAGAGCATTCTGGTAATAACAACGGTGACTCTGCAACTCAGACATGATCACTCTCATTAGTAGGTTTATTCGTGACAGACAACATGGAAGTCTTAGCTGCAGAATCTTGCAGCATTTCTAACCCTAAACCGTATTAAAACATTTGATATGCTTTATTATATTCACAAATTGTATTTACAGAATGAGCATAAGATGGATAGACAGTTTGAATGGGAAGTGCTAGCCCTGTAAATCATCCTCAATTGCCAATGGAATTTGGTACTATATGACTGTAAGTTGTTCCAAGTTGTCCTCAGTAATCCAAATTAACAGCAGCCTCCTCACCTCTACCTGCTGCATTGACAGACATGACAAATGGTTCTTGTAGTAATTCATGGGGATGTTAATAAATCTGCTGAGGTGCCAGCAGCACTTCTGCGGCTGCAGTCAAATTTGAAAATGTTCAACTTACTCTCGGAAGATTCTAAAACACTGCACTGCAAGGTGACTCAAGAATTTTAAATTAATCAAATTGCCAAATACAAATGCATACTGGCATAAAGTTAAAACTTCACACTTAACATGTAATATGCATAAAAAATATCCCTGTTCAATTTGGGATATAAACTTATAGACTCCACAACAGCTAGATTTGGTAGCACATGGCTGTTTTTTTTCCCATTACAGAACTGCCGTCTGCTCCTACAGGAAAGCACATTAAGGGTTTGTAATCAAAGCCATTGCTTTGTCTAAAGTAGCCTTTGCTATATCCCATTAATATTTCATACAGTTGTTAGCAGTCCAGATATTATACTTTCACCAAATGAAAAAGGAGCAATTCTTGTAGCGTGGGTGCTATAGGGAAGCTCTCTGGGTCAACATGCAAGCACATGCATAGAGTTGCCCTACTTAGAGCATTTTCACAATGGTGTCTTGGTTCTTCATCAAAACGATAACAGCTTTGGATTGAATTCAATAATTATTCTATAAATGACATGATTATTCTATTGAATAAGTGTTTCCGTAAAGGTTCATAAGCAGGATGAAGAGTCACAGCACAATAGTCACAGGGAAGAAATCAGAGTGCATAGTAGAAGGGAAACAATCAAGTAGGTGTTGTACACATGATATGATATGCTATTTTTGTTGACTGCTCCACTAGCTCCCACAGCCTGAAGTCTCTTTCTTTCCTCCCCTGTAGAGGTCAGATGACGTCATGACGCCTACCTTTCAGGAGATGATTGCATGGTAGCTTTTTGGTTTTCACTCTACAACGTTATACTTATTCTTCTCAGTGTAACTATACACAAAATATTCTGAGGAATAAAGGTTTGATCGATCCCCTCTGCATATCAAACTAACCCAACATTAGATGTCATGCGATGGCACTAAAAGGCCAAGATGTACGGATGGTGAAAAAAAACATATACTGAGATAGGTGATATTAGAATCTGCATTAGAGGGGCATTGATTTTACAGGACACTGAATTGTGCCTCATTTCTGATTTGCCAGAAAGTGCATTATATTCAGCTATTGTCCAGCAATAGGAACAAGGGTGTACTGACAAACAAGGTTACAGAATGACACATCAGGATCTTGTATAATCAAGGGCTGACTTGAATTAAAATATCCTCCTTTGCTAATGATTTTGTACCATCAGGCCGGGCGAACCTATTCCCACAGCGACTATTTAGAATTTGTGTCGCACTCAGCATAACAACTAAGGTTGCGTCGACACATTTATGAGGGCAGAGGTACAACACAGTAACATTATCAGATGAAATGATAACCAAAACAATACCTTCTTGATACCTTACTTATAAAAATATGAACGAGTTTTCCCACAAAAAACCCTCTTTTGACTTCACAAAGGATGCTGTCAACAACACCAGCATCCTTCCAAAATCTCAATTGTCTTCATAAAATTATGTTTTGACGTCAATCAGAAATTATCCAAACACAGAACGAGCAAACACAGTAACAAAATCTAAGCTGACATTAATTTCCAGCCCTCAGTCACTGACAGGGTTTAATATTCAGTGTTACAGACACACAAGAGAATATCTGGGCTGTACCAACTCTTCCTGGCACAATTTACCCACCCCAAATGTGAGCCAAGGTTCAAAATGGTCCCTGTAAAAAAACAAAAACATTTCATGAAGAATATCACTATAAATCATGCCATGGGCTCCTGAGTCAACTTTATCATTCAATCTCCAAAAACAGAGCCACGAATGTAATCCAAGATATTGCCTTCCACTGAGGGTAACCAGAGAATCCCTCTGCCCTTAACACAAGGTCACCGCACTGCTGATGAGCTGAATATACAAGGCTAAAGAAACACAATCACTTACACAGGACAGTGCAGCTTTCAGCCGCTAAATGCACTTCAGCCAGGCCAATGTGAAATCATTTCAACGAGACTGTGTCAGAGCGGTCCACAGTTCTCCTTTGAGACTCAAGGTGCTGACACTACACAGCCCTGAGCCAGGGGGGAAGGAGAGCGGGCGAGAGGGAGGGAGTTTCTCGCTCGGTCAGCAACCCTGTCCGCCTGCAGAGGATCAGAGCGGAGCATAGCAGTAATTTTCAGTGCTGCTCTTCAGACAGGAGAGTCCTTTCCCCCCCAGGCAGTCACGAAAACTGCCAAACAGCTTCTGTACGCACAGAGGACCTGAAGGCCCTCCATTAACCTTGATGTGGAACTACTGCCTTTGTCGGTTCTCCATCACAAAATCAACAGCCCCTTTCAACAGCAATATCGTTTAGTTGACTTTGTACGCCTTGTGTCCCAGTGCAGCGAGCCTTTGCTGTCTCTGTCCAAAAGTTGTGTAAGCCTCTCAATCAGATGGACATCAACAATTGTGTCTTTGGTGCAAAAAAGAAAAGTGATAAGTCACATCAAGTGATAAATGTCTTAACTGTACTGTGGTGCAGGACCCCTACCACTCAGCTGTATTTGGCTGTGATGTATCATTGATGCAGATCAATGCCAAGTGGCTCGATCACTAGGATCTCTGCCCCACTGTCATTGACCTCTGGCTCCTGTGGCGTCCCTGGGAGAGCCCCCGCCCATGAAAAACACACCCGGCCTGCTGATGAAGGGGGGCAAAAACCATCAAAGTCTTTCACAGTACACCTCTAAGTGACACTGGCCACAAAAAAACCAACCCAATGGTAGAGATCAAATCATAACAACACCGGACACCAAAGCTCTCAACATATCCGGAGCACTATATGGCCGTGTTCCGACATGAACTCCGAGAAAAACGTCTGAAAAAATTGGGTCCGGACAAATTTTTCGGGAGTTTGCTTCATACATGACAAACGCAGTGGTAGATTGTGAAAGTCAGACGGGTTCACCACAACAAGAACATTTTCCGTAACGTCCCGTGGCGTCTGGATAGATGCCATAATTCCGCTGTGGAAAGCAGGGTTTTTGCTTGAGGTATCAACACGCCCACTTGCTTGCTGGAAATGTTCTGGAAATTTTCCAACTGCATTCTGACATAGGTTCACTCGAACATTTTCTGGGAATTTTGAAAAATGGGGGCTGGCGGGAAAAGCTCCGGGAAATGACACATTTGCCGGCATTTGCCTTCTCACACAGCCCCTCCGGAAAAGTTGAGGAAGATACGCGGCCTTAAGTGCATGTCTGAAAGCATCCTGTGTCGCGAGCGATGAGTTCTTACGATGAATGATAATGCAGCAATTCACGAGACACAACAAGCAGCCATTTCAACTGAACTGAGACAATCGGGTGGTCGACTGTATTCCAGGGATTCTGTGACCATTAAAATCCCGGGGAACAGTTTGCACCGGGGGGGAAATATTGACTTAAAAACAAAACAACGTTAAGTACATCAGCTTGTATTCAAATTGTATCCAATCAGACTCACACAGAGACATGTCTGAGAGAGAGAAAAAGCATTAGTTCAGCTACTCTCCCTTTCCAGAGGAGGATATATATCACATGATCTCCAGCTCAGGTACCACATGATCTCAGCCACTGGTAATCAGTTTACCTCAGACAGAGTGGCTCATGTTCCCGATCATTCCAGTGTTTTCTCAGTCAAACCAAATCAGAAATGTTGTCACTTTACAAAGACCCTGTGTGTATGAGGAGCAGTAACATCTTTCCAAAATTAAGTAGCATTTATCTGCACGGCGATTTACGAAGAGTTGAGAAATACAAGAGAATCCTGTTAAAAGGCATTCACACAAATTTTGCACTACAGCAGACTATTTTAAGTTCCAGCATCAACACTGAAGCTTTTGTCCGATGCTCATTCACTACTCAACAAACCGCCTTCGAAAACCCCACAGAAATATAAAGAGACCAGGTAAAAGAATATTCATTAAGATAACAGCAACAGACAAACACGATTTGATCTGCATCCGTATAAAAGCAGCTCCGCAGCCAAAGGCGTCTTTTTACTTAAGATGAGAACTGGTGCTCAGTGAATCCACAGATCACATACAGTATCTTTTCTTTTAAGCCGCTATCCCAATTCGGGACCATAAACCGCGTGCTTGACGGCGGAGGTCGGACCTGTCGCCTGCTCCTTCAAACCGGCGTCTCATTTGACCCACTGATGACAAGTGCCACAGGCTGTGCCACTGCCTCTGCCGGCATCTACTGACCTACTTCTTGAGTCCGCTTACGCATCGCTAGCGCAGCCGCATTAGTTTGGACCACGTGTACAGTAAATGCACTGTATCAACCACCACCGCCTGCTGCAAAGACTGCCAAAATGAAATGGTGATAAATTACTGACACACATAAAATAGAAACCGAGTGACCTGTGGATGTACACCGACAGCTTTTCACGTGGCTGTGCGAATGTGATCCTGCTAAATCTTTCATTACAAACTGAGAGTGTCCGTACCTCAAGTCCGAAAACACATTAATAATGTGGTCAAGTGTTTGCTGGTGACAAAATAAGGCCCATCTGCACTGTAGCCCTCGCAAATTGACCAACTGCCTCATTCATCTGCTGGGGAAAAACATACAGGACTCTATGATTTCAGATTGAGTAGGGAGGGAGAATGGCAGACCATCTCATGCATCTACCTCTTGTTCCACAGAAACAGACGAGGAGCCTAAGCAGGCTGTGATCATGGAGACCGTTCCGAATAAAACATGTAGGAGAGATCCATTTCAGTGGTAAACACAAGACGCAAGGGTAGGGTCACACAGTGACAGCATGGGGTGTGTTTTAGTTTCCACCTCCCACACACTCATGCGCTTCATATGGTTGAGCAATAAACACTCTGGGGTGACTCTCAAAAATCCCTGACTTCCCGCCCTGCAACTGAACATTTCCGGGAGAATTCCGACCAGGAATGTGTTTCTTGATGACGGAGCATGTGTGACAGCTGAGAGGGAAATCAGCGCGGAAATACAGTACAGTTGAGGCTTTGACCGCGACAGTCGCTTGTTCTCCGCACATTGCGGGTCAAAATGCCTACTTGGGAATGCATGGCTTTGTTGTTGTTATTTATGGAGCCGTTTGAGGATTGGATATTCATCACTGGGTGGCAGAATCTGAACGAGCGCCGACTAAAAAGCGCTCGAGGAGCGCATGCAGTGCATTTCAAGGTCGCGCTTGAAACTCGTGATCCCCGCTCAATTAGGTGCCGAGGTGAAAGTGTGAGCTAAAGTTGTCGTAGCAGAGATAGCCCTAATGGCCTCCCATAATACAGAATCACTGCGGTAATGGCCTCTTCAATAGCTGGCAATGAGTGGGGAAAAAGGCACCATTTAAATAGTGCTTGGCTTTAATTACCGCCGCAAAGTGAAATTGCTGTGTTTAATATTTCAGAAGCTTGGAGGGAGAAGTGCAGAGTGTCGGCGATATCAACAAATGTGTGCCACTTTTCATGTTCCGAGTTGAGAGAACTTTTCTGATTTCTCTCGTTTTATAACTTTGGGACTTTGTGAATAGCGTCTAGTGTTTTGTTTGATGGAACAGGGAGCCTTTATCAGTTGCCACTGGCAGATGCGTGCTACATGTGAGCTTGTGACACTGGTGTTGCTGTGATCTAAATATATCCGTGCACTGTGGGAAGGTGTATAGTACCCATTGAAGGTGCTCAGACTGGGTCTCTGCTTTTATATTAAACCTGGGCACAGGCAGATGGCTCACATTGGGAACAAACAGGTGACGTGTACCACAGCTAAGCTTCATTATTTCCACAAAAATGATATATATAAGAATGCACCACTGTCCACCCATAGACATGAAAACAAACATGTACAGTGAGCAAATCTGTTATGGCTAGTCTAAACAGAAGTACATTAATCCTACAGAGACTAACGTATTTGTGATTCATAAAGCCTTTCCCGCACTATGTAATGACTATTCTCTACTGGCACATTTTGACAATCTGCCTTTAAACAAATCTTTTCTCTACACTCTATAAGGGATGTACATGTTAGCCCATATTACTTAAGATAAGTAAAGATCCCCAACGTGGGCGTAGATCAAAACATGCTTGGATCAGGGTGACAAGTGTCAACATTTCTGTCCAAATTGGAGGACCTATACGTTCTGTCAAGGTACAGCGATTCACCAAGACCTCCTCTACTATCCAGCACATCCTCAAAGCAGACTTTTCAGCACCAAAGCGAAACCGGTGACGTCTGACAGCTCAAACTGTCAACATCCAACCTATTCCCCCTCGAGACAGAGTATGTGCACTGTATAGACTGTACACTTTGCACAGCGATGTCGAGCCAGGATGCAGCCGTCTCGCATTTAGAGAAACCTTTGTATTGATGATACCAACCCAACGCAACACATCCTGCAAAGTGGAAGAATGTTTGCAGGTTTTTCACCAGTGGTGCATTAGAAACGGTCAAGAGGAGCTCATATAGCATTTCCTACAGTGGATGTTTTTGTCCTGCACTAACCCGGTGCCTTGCAGTACCATCAGGGAGTACATTTTAGTGTGGGCACTCCCCGTTGGAATCAAGCTCCTATTGTGTCCTTGGTTTCTTACCAAAGCTATCCAGAATCACAGCTGTCCGCATAATGCTGAGGCAGCCTGACCTTTATAGTTACATCACGCGAGTAAAATACGTCACTCATCTGTGTCGTTTGGCATCCTTGATTGGACCGTCACTGTGCAAGATGGCACTCAAAGTAAACGGCCGGCTGCTTTGCACAGTCGAAGGGTGGGGTGAAATCTTCCACACAGTTGAACATAGCAGCCGACAGCTTCTTCGGTTAATGAGTAT